>NC_086248.1:3964979-4247479 GCF_021018805.1 Prinia subflava | reverse complement strand
ATTTCCCTTGTGTGTGGGAAAGAGGAATGAAGCAGATGTCTTTTCTTTTGGGTCTGGTTTGGGTCTTACCCTTCAGCCCGAGAGCTGCAGTAGTGTCAGTGCTGATACACCTCGGTAACGGAGGGCTGGTCCTGGGGGCAGGAGAGATTTTTACATATTCATGCAAACTTTAAAGTCGGTTTCCCACAACAAACCCACTTATTTGTGTTATTCTCTTTTCCACCTTGCTTCTCCCAAGCTATTTTTTTCATCTTTGCTTACCCTTAAAACTCTTACAGCTCTTAATATCCTTAAAAACGTGGTGTAGGTAAGAGACTGGTCTTGGATACCCTCTCGTGATACCCTCACTCTTATGGAAACTTTTGGTTTATATTTAAAAATCCCTCATATTCTGCTCATGCAGACATGTCTTTGTTTTCTTGGCATGAAGGTTGTAGTGAGGGACATATTGGCATTGTTTCTGTTCGTGGCATGAGCTGGTTTTACGTGGTTACCAACATGATGAAAAGTTTGTTAACTTAAATGAGACCAAAAGAATAAGTGGAAAAAGAAAAAAAGCAATACTTGACAAATGTAGATTAGAGTTTTGAATATTTAGCTGCTGATACTAATGGCTGGGTCATGTGAGGATAATTTGGAGAACATTTTAAATTGCTTATAGATCATTTGGAACTGAAAGTGAGATTAAACAGTACTGACAAAATCTGTACTGATAACTGCTTACTTACATTTGCTACATAATAAGGGAAAAAAGCTAAGGAGAGGCAGATTCTAATGTCTTTATTTTGTAATGTCCTCCAAAATTGCCAGAATTTCAGCACAGGGCAGAAAAAAACCTATAAGCTGGAGGCTCTCACAAACAGCACCTGTAGATATAAATAATAGACTAATAGAAAGCATAACATGCTATTAGTATTTTATATCAGATCAATCTGTTGACATTCAGGTATGCTCATACCTAATAATGTACACAAGTAACCAAACATCTATATCCTGAAAAACAAAATAAACAGCATTTCTGCATTGTTGTCACCAGTGTATTACCGTGTCTCCTTACATAGGTGCATGGCATTTACAGGTGAATGTCTTGGAGAAAGGGACTATGTTGTGTTGTATTAATATAAAACACTCATATTGTGGCTATTACAATTAACAAGTAAAAAATGACCTTCCAGAGTGTAAGGACGCACAAAATTATAGACACATTTTTTGTTAAAAATTTGTATTTAAAGTGTAAAAACCATCTGGCGACATTGACGGATATTTGTCTCTCTCTTTACTGATAAAACAAAAACATTGCTTATAAAAAGTATAAAAAATGTTTCAGAATATTTGTTTTATCAATGAAAAGATGCACAAATATTTTACTCTGATGGTGTGAGGGAGCTTTGCCTTTCAGCAGGTGCCCGAGCAACTGAATGAGAATAAACCACCACACTCCAGCCACCCTTTTGTTCTCTTCGTCTGTACAAAGGGAACCTGCAACCAAAACAGACCCAGCTCTCCTCACCACGTGCATTATTGGGATTTTCTTTTGTTGACAAGATGGGTGGGTTAGAGCATGGTTCTGTTCTCCCTGCTGTCATCTGCACAACCCATCATCAGCTTGTGCTGGCATTTTGTACCGACATGAGTTATTTGATGTGGAGACAGGAGTAAGAGAGGGAAAATACTCTCCCTGTGTTTGCTCTGACTACCTTTTCCAGTTCCTTTCCTTTTTGTTTGTTCTAGGCTTGGGAAACAAAGCAAGTGCACCCCTCTCATGGAGGAGGACACTGTGTTGAGCATGAATCAGGCAGTTGGAAGGAAACTGATTTGGCCCCCAAAGTAAACTAATAAAAACGGGCTTAGTCTTTTGTCATTCGCCTCCCTCAGGCCACTTGAAAATAATCATAGATTAAAATCATAGAACAATTTGTGTTGGGAGAGACCTTTAAAGGTCATCTAGTCCAACACTTTGCAATGAGCAAGAACATCTTTAACTACATCAGGTTATGTATAACCTCTTGAGGTGCTTTGGGGATTCAGTACACCGCAGGTTTGGGGTCAGCTGAACAAAGCAATTCTCTTTCCCACCCATTTTTATCTTGTGACCAATTGTATTTATTGAAATCAACATAAAGATGACAGATCAGAGACTAAAACTCTGTCATGAATAAAGAAGTAATTGAATAGAGTTGGATGAGAGAGAAGCTTTAAAGAAGGGATTGAGTGCCTGAAATCTTCCCTTCTTTCTTCATTTTTTCCCTAATCTATCAGTTGCAATATAAATTATGTCTCCCTTTGCCTAAATCTTGTCCTGCCTGTGTTCCCAGACCTCTGTGGCTGTAAGAGCACAACCATCCCCATTTACAGTCATCTCCAAAGTAGCATCTTATGGCAACAAATAAAGTCAGATCCGACCACGTAATCATTTCCCAATGGGAATAAACAGTTGTCCTAAAAAGAGTCTTCTTAAAACTCAGAGGCCCATTTCACATGGTACTCAGAGCACAAAATTGCTGAGGCAATGAGCTGGATGATCCCACCAGATATCTCACTGTCTGCCTGTTCTCCTGTTCCTTTTCCTGGCTTTGCTGTAGAATGAATGCCATGGATAACGAGTCAGGGTGCACGGACAACAGCTTTCCCTTCTTCAGGCACACTTGTGGGCACATTACTTTTCTGTTCCTGCACGTAGGGCTCTTAATTTGATGAGCTGAGGGGGTCTTATGCATCCTGGAACCAGAAGTCATTCCGTAAAGGTTTCCAAAGCCAGTAAAAACTGCTGAGCGTAATAGGGATCTCCAGGCTGAATCACTAGACTCACAAAAAGCATTATTTCCACTCTGGTTTTTGAGGCATTATTTCTGCTTCTGCTGGTATCTTAGCATCTCACCTCTCAAATACTCTGTTATGACAAGATTGGCTCAACAATCAGGTGAGGATTGACTTTTCCAGCAGCACCTACAGTGTTGATGGGAGAAAAAGCTGTTTGTTGTTACTGCTGTTTAGTTCACCTTGAAACATATCTTGTGGTCTTCATGTTAAGCTGCTTCGCAAAATCATTTGTCCACTCCCACCCATGATCAGAAGGAAGGGATACTCTGAAGCATGTGTTTGACAAGAAACCTAATGCTTCATCTTCCTGTGTGGCTGCCCTTCTCCTTCCTTCTCTCTTTCCAGCAGCCCTCTATGCCTTTTTCTGTTTGCCACAAGGTGCAAAGGCCAGGACCTCATCCAGCTCTTCTCCAAAGTGGTGTTTGTGGTAGGAAATTCATGCCTTCAAAAATGCACACAGTTTGTGACAAAGACATATCTTCATCTAGAAAGCACCACACCGCTCTCTGTTGCTGTGTCAATGAATAATTAATAGAGTGAAATAATTATATGCAATAGATTTTACCTTCTTGTAGTTTGCTACTTGTTCCCCGTGTTTCTGGAAAGCAAATGACCTAGACTTGCTGTTTTCTTTTACTTTTAACCCATACCTGGCTCACCTGGAGTTCCCTTGGTTTAGATCACATTGCTTAGGCATGATATTTTAAAATATTTAAGACTGTAAGTAACTTTCTCCTAAACAGTAATAAGAACGGTTCTAGTAAATTCTGGTTAGGGTAGGAGCAGCTGCAGGGTAACAGGTTTTTGGATTAAAGGAACAATTATTTATCTGGCATAAAGGGTGCACATACTGGCTTAACCTGGCAAGGAGATGAACTTTAATATGACACGGATTTCAGTAGAGTCTCACTCGTTATAAAATCTAGAGACTCATTGGAGTAAATAAATATGTACACAGTGCTACTGTTTTCTTGACACGTATATATATATACACGTGTGTATGTGCATTGTGTGGCAGATGCCAAACAAACAGATCCACTCAGTGTTAACGCTCTTCACAAATGTACCTGACAGACCAGAAGTTTGAAAGCGTTGCTTGAAAATATTTACAGGTTTCTGTGGAAAAAATAAAAAAAAAGAAGAAAGAAAATCCACCAAAGAAAACCCAAACATACCAAAACAACACAGACCCCAAATTATTTCAGGCGTGTGGCACCAGATTTCTGTGTTTGAGCGTATGAGCTCATTAATTGTAGCTTTGAGCTGTGTAAAAATGTGCATCAGTGCCCTTGATGTGCCTGTATTTTGGTGATGCACGAATTGTCTCTATATCCTGTCTGAGAAGTGGACACTAATATCTGCCCTGGAACATAATTAGAAGTCATAAAATACCCTGCTGTACTGAGTCAGGATCTCATCCATCTGGGATTGATACCAAGAGATGTTCTTTTCTGGTGTTGCTGTCAGCACAAATGTTTAAATATACCTTCAAGAGCTGAAATATTTGGAAAGAAATTCTGTTTGCCTTATGTAAGCAAGCAATAGTCTGCATTTAATGAAGGTTCATCCTTCAGTCTGTCTCTGTGAGAAGTGGAACAGAGTCACCTTAATTTTAAGAGGGCTGCATGTGTAAGTTGATGAAGAAAAAGGTGTAGGATTGTGCCTAAAGTGAGCTTTTAATTTCTATTCTATTCTATTCTATTCTATTCTATTCTATTCTATTCTATTCTATTCTATTCTATTCTATTCTATTCTATTCTATTCTATTCTATTCTATTCTATTCTATTCTATTCCATTCCATTCCATTCCATTCCATTCCATTCCATTCCATTCCATTCCATTCCATTCTCATTATAGAATTTAGGTTAGAAACCAAAATTTTTATGCACAACAAAGTGAGCTTTTGTAGTTAAGAAAGACTAAGGTGTTCACAGGAAAAGAGAAACTATCAGGGTATCTTAAAAGATACAGGATGTTTCCTTTAAGCATGAGTGATGAGCACAGATTAATTCTACTCTAAGAAGATCTTCATATCATCATCCTTACATAAACCATCCAAATTCTTCCTAGTAGTGCGTTGAATTGTATGATATTTTGTATCACTGGCATAGGCAGCCTTTTTTTTTCCCTCATCTTTCCCTCAGGGAATAATAGTGCGTGCAGTGGTAAAATTTATTTCTTCCACAGAATTTTTTTGTTGTAGTCAGGTTGGTGTTGTAGTCAGGTTGGAGAAGGCAGGTCAAAGAAAAGTGTTTTGTTCTTGGTGATAAAATATATGTTAGTCCTTAAGTTTTTGGGTTTTTTTTCCCTGAGAGTTTGTTCTACTCTCTTGGACCAGTTGCAGAGAAAGTTTTCTCTCTTTCTCTCTCTCATATTAACTTTAAGTTAAAAGCTCAGTTTTGCCTGAGGAGTTATTGATCACAGTCTTGACTGAAAGGTTTGGTGATCATTCAGCAGTTTTAGACCCAGGCCAAGTAATCGCCACTCTCAAGAAATAAACAATTGCAGAGCTAACCTGAGATAAACTGATGTAGCTCAATAAATTTCAATCATTAATATCAGCTGAGGATTTGACCTAACTTTGGAAGGAATTTATGAGTTCAAAGGTGTGGAAAGCTGTTCTTGCTGCATTCACTGCAAACCCGTAGTGTTCTTGTATCTTTGTAATCCTAAGTACTGCTGTGAGAGTTAAGTTTAACATTTCTCATTAGAACTAATATCCTAATATTTTCACAAAATGTGCGATTTTTTAAATTGTCAGTGAGGGTTCAATCTTACTTTTTAAATCATACTAGATTGGAGAGATCTTAGTGATTTTTCAGAGCATGAAATCAAATGATACCAAATAACCATGACAAGGTATTTTGACTGTAACGCTTATGAGATCTAACAATTCACTGTTGCCACACTGAAATTCCAGCACATTCATTTTTCTCAAAACAATAATAGAAACCCAATATCATAGAAAGCCAAACCACACATGCCCTAAGAAAAACCAAACCCAAACAAAACCAGCCGCAAGGGAACCGCAGAATTGTCCTTCGCGGTTGAGTTTGTCAAGACACAGAAGAGGAGGTTCCCCTCACTTTAACATTTTGGTTTTTTGTAGGTGGCACCTGTGTTGTCAACCCCACCGACCTGTTCTGCTCCGTCCCTGGCCGCCTGTCTCTGCTCAGCTCCACGTCCAAGTACAAGGTGACCATCGCGGAGGTGAAGAGGCGCCTCTCGCCGCCGGAGTGCCTCAACGCCTCCCTCCTCGGAGGCATTTTGAGAAGGTAAGTCGAAGGTGAGGATAACAGCTCCTAGACAATGCTGTAATTGCTGCTTTTTTTATTTTTTCAACAGATGGGTTTTATTCTTTTTACCTACTCGGATAGGTGGTCACACTTGGGGTGAACAGAAGGGGATGGATGTGGAGGGAACACTGGGGAATTTTCAGTAAATTAGCAACTTTACATTTATCATCAAACAGATTTCTTTGGTTTTTGCCTCCTCTTTTCTGTTACTCATCAGACATGGATAAATGTTACTTTGACTTCTTTTCAGCAAAGGAAAAAAAAGTAAATTCAATGTGTGGAAAATTTTACCAGAGCCACAAATCTAAATTCTTTCTGAGAAACTATCTCAAAGTAAATAATTTTATAGTAGTTACAGCCCTTACTCAGCAAAAAAAATAAAACAGAGATGTAGGGATGCCTTTTCTTCCTTTCTCTGCATGTTTTTTGAGCACAAAAAAGACAGAATAATCTGGTTTTATTTTTCTCATTGAGACATACTAGAGGAGTAGTGAATAATTAGTTAGAGTTTTGCGTCTGACCCTTCACTGACCAGAGCAGACACCTGCAGAGAGCAGGAGCAGAAAGAAGGAAAGGGGCAGACTGTGCCTCGCATTGCAAGAGTAAAACTAGGAGGAAACTGTAATTCAGGCAGGCATCTCTAAGTCACGGTGTCCCCAAGGCGTCAGCTCAGATGGCATCAGCTGCTTGAACAGCCTTTGATCCAAACTAGCTGGAAAGTCATGGGCTATTTCACTGCTGGCACTGAAGGCCACACTGATCCTCGTGCTTCTACTGGAAGTCATTTTAACCAGCCTGAGACACAGCTCAAGAGCTGTCTTGAGACATCCTGGAGAATAATGACTGTAGACCATAAACTGTTTTCAAGGCATAAGTCCTGTTTAACTGCCTCTAGAGGCACTGAAATCCAAAACTTACATCCACCAACATTTTCCCCTCTATTTGCTTCATTCTGGAGAAACCTTTGGCTAATTTTCATTTTAAATACTCATGCTGTAGATTTCATCAATACAGTGCAAGCTGTTATGGATTCAAGGGCATCGGCTTGAATGTGGGGGCTCACTTCTCCCCTCTGTTAAAATGCTTGAATGATCCCCACAGGTTCTTGACCCAGAGTAAATATCTCCTCTCCCAAATTAACCCTGGGCACGGTTCAGGAGTTTGCAAAAGCCAGGGACTCCTCCCTGTCTGCATTTTGGATGTGCTAATTCTGTTTCATGAATCACAGAGAGCGATGGAACTGATTTGGTCAGTTTGTAACTGAGGGTTTCACAGATAGACAACAGGCTCAAACACTCTATTTGACTAGGGAAGATGTAGAAACACAAAATCTCATCGATTGTTTGCCTAAGACCTTGAAGGCTTGTTTTTTCCATCCTCTCAGCAGTCACTGTTTACCTGTTTTCCCAAATAGCTTGCTTTGGGAATAAAGTGTTCTTCTGAATAAAGAAAAAGTTCTTTTCAGGAGATATTTTCTGACAAACAATGTGGCCACAGTTGTGGTATTTTTTAATGTATAAAAGCAGAACTGCAAATGGTGATATTCCATGTTTGATTCCTTCCTCTGCCTGAAGGAACTTGAACATGAACCTCAAAATATTTAGTTAATTATTTTTATTACTCAGTGATTTCTGTTTCTAAGCTGAGAGCCTTCCAATCTCGTTTGGGGTTAATTATGTATTTCTTGTACAAAAAGTAAAGGTGCAGACTCTTATCTAATTAATGGACAGGTCATTCATTTGAGATGGGAGATATTGGGGTTCCAGTCACTGTTTTATTCATTGTTTAAACATTTTAACATCATTTATTTGCTGTCAGCTGGCTGCTGCATCTGTTTGAAAGATACAGGTTAAAATTCCCTCAGGCTGAGGAAGAATTTGAACTTATATCTGCTGCTTAAGTGGATTTGTCTCAAACACTGAGGTGCTGCAGAAAAGCAGCTGGGACACACCAGGACCCATTTTGTGAGAACAAAGGGATGTAGGTGTTTGGCATAGGGACACAGATAACCAGTCACAGCTGAGATTTTAGTTCAGCATTTTCTATTGCCTCGACCTTCTTACTTGTGAGTTTTGGGCTTTGTAGACCACATTTCTGAGTTCCCAGGTCTCTACATAAATTACAGAGGGATAGTTAGAGCTGGGTTCCACACAGACATCTACATTTAAGGAGATGTCTGGCTTCCTTTGGTAGCCAAACAAGCCAGATGAGTAAAGTTCACTCATTGTGGATATCTGTTTAATCTAACTCTAGAAGGTCATGTTTCTCTGTGCTTTGTCTTTGGAGCGGCTTGGCTAAATCAGATAAAAGTGTTTGCACTGTCAATATTTATATTTAGTTACTGTAATCCCAGCTGCTGTGCCCAAGTCAGGACACTGGGCTGCACTAGGTGGAAAGCTGCCTGAAGACCATGAGAGGCATTAAAATCTCTAACTCTGCCAAAGAACCACCTAGAAGAATCTTAAACCACCTTAAAGAATCACCCAGAGCAAACAGGGCATTAAAAATACAGCTCTGAAATATTTCCCATTGATGTCACTACTGCAGGAATTACCCCACACATTTGTCAATGAAGTGTGTACAATTTCTAGGCTTATGTTAACATGGGTGAAAGGTGCAGAACAGTGACAAGCATCTCTCTTTCCTGCTGTTCTCTCGTGACAGAGCAAAATCCAAGAACGGAGGACGCTGCTTGCGAGAAAAATTAGACAGGCTTGGACTGAATTTGCCTGCAGGAAGAAGAAAAGCAGCAAATGTCACACTCCTGACTTCCCTGGTAGAAGGTAGAGTCTCTAATATTGCAATATAATTCAACCATAATTAAGATATTTCTTGGCATGCAACTCTTTTAAGCCATAGGGTTAAATTCCATAGTCTGTCTTTTCTGTGAAGAGACCTGACTTGCCTAAAGCCACAGACAGAGTGAGTGGCAAAATGGAAGTTTACTCAGAGATATCTTGGCCCTCAGCAAATGTCTTGGTCCTGCAGTTTCCTCAGCATTGATTTTTGCTTTCAAATCGATCATCTGAGTGTTCTTGTGAGAGAGATGAATGTCTTATACCAACTCTATAAGTAGGTTTGTTTATGCTCCTTTTCTTTTTTTTAACTTGTGAATTTCCTGGAGCTGGTCCAAAAATGTGATGATTTCTTTTTTTTTCCTCCCATAAGAAAGCATAATATTTAGACAAGCCTTTTCCCCACACACATAAATGAATGAAATCTGTTTTCAGATAATATCTAGACAGGCTCAGGAGATATTTCCTTGGCCTTTATTTGTTGTTTAAATATCATTCACCAAATACTGCCAGGCTCTTCAAACCTTCAGCTGGGAGATGCAGGTTCAAACCCCTCAGGCAAAGGGAAGAAACTCTACCTGCATCTCCTCTGTTCTGGGTGAATCCACTAAGTACCCAGTTTGTTGTTTGGCTGTGAGTAGCAGCTCTGGGAATTTCAGATCCCTCCTCCTTGATGCTGAGAGAACTCAGCTCATCCTAAAGGTCAATACCTTCTACAGTCATAGCCTGAAAGGTCCATACAGATCTAGGCAAGTAGACGGAGGTCTCAGCACATATTACCGCAGAATTACAGAATAACAGAAGGATTGAGGCTGGAAGACATCTCTGGTGATCTCCCAGGCCAATCCTCCTGCTTGAAGGAGGGTCAATTAGAAGAGCTTGCTCTGGATTTTATGAGTTTTTTTATTATCTCAAAGGGTGGAGACTCTTCAAGGCAGAAATGGCACTGAATCCTCAACACTGGAGGTTTTCAGCATCTGTGACAAGGGACTGAGATTTTCAGGGGTCACCGAGCACAAGGGAGTTCAGTGGGGCTGGTCTGAAGTACAGATGTGTCCATATCACACCTGCCTGCAAGAGAAAGCTCTCATGGAGTTACAGTCTTAGAGAAGGTACCAAGTTAGAGGAGCAAGGGTTGTTCCCACCTTCAGGCATCTTGGATGAGGGAATAAACACAGCTGAGTTTTATTAGAGAACAGAGCAATGGCTTTAAGCTGGAAGCTGAAATGAGGAAGAAATTCTTCCCTATGAGAGTGGGGAGGTCCTGGCACAGGATGCCCAGAGAAGCTGTGGCTGCCCCTGGATCCCTGGAAGTGTCCAAGGCCAGGTTGGACAGGGTTTGGAGCAGCCTGGGACAGTGGGAGGTGTGCCTGCCCATGGCAGGGGCTGGAGCTGGAGGATCTTTGAGGTTTCTCCCAACCCAGACCATTCCATGATTCTGGGTTCTGTGTGGCCAGTTATTCATCCATCAGAAGAGACAGAGAGGGAGGAGCTGTCTGACAGCTGCTGCCCTGGGGCTGATGGCTGAGAACCTTCACTGTAAGGCAGGGTGAGACTCCTACTTCCCAGGAATGGAGCTGTGCCCACCTCCCTGCCCTCTGTTCAAGGCCAGTAGCAAACCTGGTATCAAGCCTCTGGTGTTGCTTTTGCTCTTGGACTGCCTTGCTGTGAGTCCTAAAGATAAATACTGATGTGCCTGAGCTCACTCTGACAGAAACCTTTTTGCTTGGGTATGCTAATCATGAATTTTATCCAATGGAATTCTTGGGAATGTCACCACCATGTTAACATTGCAACAGAAAATTAAGTGAAGCTCATTTCTTGTCTGTGTAACCACTTCTGGGTCAAACTTGGCTGTGCTCATGGATTTCTTCTATAAGATGTTCTCAATTTGGACATGGAGATATTCCTTCCAGGTGGAACTAACTTACAGCACAATTTCTTCAAGGAAAATTATCCTTTAGTGGTTCCTGCTGCTGGAAGAGGTAAAAATGGAAGGACACTGGCTTATTCTGTGGTTTAGAGAGTCCAGAGAGAGAGCAACATGAGCTTCTTCTGTGTGAGAGCAATACAGAAATTGAAATAATAATTATGTGTTAGTTTTAGTAAATCTCTAAAATATCAGGTACGCTCTGTGTGCCTCTCATAAGGACCCAGAATTGTGTAACTTCTTTAGATGGTTCTAAATTTGTTATTACTAAAGGTCCTCACCTCACCTAAGTCTTCAATATATTTAGGTTTTAATATCTCCTTCAGGCAAAAGAGTGCCCAACCTCTTGAATATCTATGAGATGTAAGATAAGGCAAAATTAGTTGCATGAGTATTGTGTTTATTGACCAGAACCAAGTCAAAAATCTCTGACATGACTAACATTTCCTCTAAAACACGGAAATCGTTGAGTTTTGGGGAGTCTCTAAGCTCAAGAAGGAACTGCAATTTATTTCTATCACATGAAGGTCCAGATTTTATGGCAATTATTCTTTGGCCTCCTGTTTTTCTGCAAAGTTTTTTCTTTTGGAGTTCTGCCTTGCTGCAGGATCTTTACTGCGGGCTTGATCAGGTCGCATCTTTAGAGTCTTTGGTAGGGACATCTGCGGCCCAAAATAGGAATTGTTTGACAGATCAGTTCTGTTCTCTTTGTCATCCACACAAATCAGCACAGCGAGTGGAAAGGCAGCCAGGGAGAGTGAAGTCAGTGCTGCAGGACTCTCCCGAGCAGTTTGGGGACACATCCCTGTCACCTGCAGGCGAGGGATGCCCTCTAGTGCCTGGACTAGATGGAGGGAAAGGTCATTTTTCTTACGAGCTCCAAAAGGAAAATTCCTACACATTAGCTGTGAAATAAAGACTCCTCTAATAAATACTAGTACTTCTAAAGCTAAGCTTTACTGCGGGCTCAAAAGAGTCAAAAGCTTCTCCAGTGGGAGCAAGGAAGGATGTGAAAAGAGAGGAGATGTCCCCCTTCTGTTTGAATGGGTCACTTGCAAAACATAAATCTGATTGCAGGTGCAGGTAAAAGCAGGGCATGGATGATTTTTAAACCATCAGATAAAAAAAAGAAAAACTAACAAAAAATTCTAGAGTTTGTTTTCCTGTCAAACTTGGTTTAGACACCAAATTTCCTAGAAACAGAATTAATGACATTCATCATTTGGGGACCAAAACTCTTGAGAAAAATAGGTCAGTGGTTTCTTTTTTCATCGTGCTCTCAACTATCACACTTCTCCCCCACCAGCCTTTGTTTAAACATCCTTCCACTTGTTCCTCCTCCCTTCTCACCCTACAAATAGAATAAACTTTCCTTCCACCTCCCGCCCGTCCCTCCTCCCCCTGAGTAACATTTCTGCCGGCTGGAGCATCCGGAGGAGGCACAGCCGAGGAGAGAGTGGGAGGTTCAGAAGCCGAGTGTCCCCTCCTGGGGACACAGCTCCTGCCTTCCCTCTGCATGGGAGCAGCTCTCACTCCTGCTGACCCCTGGGGATCCTCACAAGGCTCCTTCCACCTTCCCTCAGAAACCTTCCCGGCCTTTCCAGAGCTGGCTCTGCCAATTCTGCTCCGGCAAATGTCCTTTTCCATCCTGCTGAGCTCTCTGGTCACCTGTCAGGTTGCAGAGGGGAGGCAGCCGCAGAGCCCTGGGCTGGGTTTGGGGAGCGCAGGATTCCCAACATCTGCTCCATCCTTATCTCGGCAGGAGGGAAGAGCTGGGGGGGGTCACACACGGGGAAATTTGATTTTAGCTTGAATTTAGATTGAAACAAGGCAACTGACTGTAAAAGTCAGGGGGTTTAGTGGTTTCTGCCGTTCTCGTGATTCCTATGCTGATGTAAATAACAACTAGGCAGAAGATGGGAAATTGAAGGTGAAATAAAAAGGTCAGTTCATCCACATTTCCAACGTTTCCACATTTCCCCTTAAAGTAAATGTTTGTCCAAATTATGCTGTAGAAAAAGAAAGAACATATTCTATGACATTTTGTATAAACTAATTTCCCCCACCAAACAGACTTAATTCTACTGCACAATAATCAAAGGGACACCTATTCACAAAAAAATAAGTATATCACAGTACACTTCTAAATATCAAATCATCATTTGGTCCTGGTTAAAAATTTTTGCTCTTTGCTCAACAACGAGATAAATTATGCTCTGCAGAGTGTTTTCAAGTCCAAATTTTTATTTTTATATAGAATTTGTAGTTATAATTCAGGCTGCCTATTCCTTATAGTATATGCATGTGTATAGGAATAAATGTGCATAGCTCTAACATGCATTTGTAGTATATGGGAGCTTTCCATTTCGAGAAAAAAATTTCAATTTTAATTTAAAGTATTTTAATTAATATTTCATTAAAAACAGTAATTACATTTGTATCTACATTTTTACCAATTTATGTCCATGAAGAGATAAGTAATTTTGTTTCTTTTTGCTCAAATGGTTTTATATCACAATCACAATCCCAGCTCCAGACAGGCTTTATACTTTTGAATAATTTTCTGAGATTAACAGAACAGTTTAGTATAATTTTCTCAGACCTAGCAAATAATATAAGCCACTTTTGTTAATATAAATTTGAATGACAATTCACATTTTCATTCCCTTTTTTCTAACAGTAAGTGGAGACATTCACATTTCAGTCACTTAACATGTTGATCGTGTTAAATGAATGCCTACATTCCAACACAAAAAGCTCTGCTCTCTTGAAGAAACCACGA
This sequence comes from Prinia subflava, assembly GCF_021018805.1. Taxonomy (NCBI): domain Eukaryota; kingdom Metazoa; phylum Chordata; class Aves; order Passeriformes; family Cisticolidae; genus Prinia; species Prinia subflava. The sequence goes on along the minus strand of NC_086248.1, from coordinate 4,233,855 downwards.
CTTTTCCAATGGTTAAATGTTTAAATTCTTTGCTGTCTACATTCCTTGTATCATTGCTGGGACTGGCTGGGACCATGAGGAAGCTGTCTGGAGAATTGCAATTCCACCTGATGACAGCTTCAAAGGGTTTAACTTTTCCTTTCTTTCCATGCTGGAATGAAGATAAACCTATCAAGTATTTTAACAGAATTTAGTTGAAAAGAAAAACCTGATGCTCTTCTGAAATTGATTTACTCTGTAAGTCTTTATTTAAGGAAGATTAAAAGCATATCTGAAATAGTAGTTTTGAAACTACTCTACAGAAATGTAAAAGCTATGGCTTAAATTTATGCCCTTTCTCACCCAGGAAGAAGTCTGGGATATATGTTTGAAATACAAAGCAGTCAGCTCTATGCCTGGTCATTCTGATTCTTTGTTAACTTATCACTGAAACATATTTTGTTTTTACTGAAATCCGTTTTCTTTTCACTGAAAATTCTTTTACTTTTCTAGAAGCTGCAAACTAGGTGTAAACTGTTTCTCCTTTCAACTCAGAGGGACTGATTGCTTGCTAATGTCTTCTTTCTTTTCGGGGAATACTGGAAATCTTTTTTTTAAAAAATCCAAAGAAAGCAGATGATTTTGACTATAATCTTCATTTTTTGTTGTAAAATTGGTTACAGCTGCAGAGGTTGTAGCTGGCTGGTATCAGCAAACAGATTGCCTGGGAATGGTGCACGTGTTTTGTCAGTACCTGAATAAACTGGGGCAGATAAACACACAGCAAAGTATTTTCTCTGGAATCAAAAGGTGTTTTCCCATAAAAAATCCAGTGGTAGAAGGGGAGACAACAATATCTCAAAAAGGGGAGAATGGAGTTGGAATAGAGGCCAGTGCATGCAGTTTCCTTTTCCTCATACTGTCCCTGGCACAGGAGCACTGTTTCCATGGAACTTCTCCTCTTCCTTGGCCCAACCAAGCCTTGCTGAGGATGGGATTCATCTCTCCATCTTCACTGCAGTTGCACCTTCTCATGTCAGGTCATAGTAAATAGGGAGAAATCAGCACTTCTGGGTGCTAAATGATTTAATTTGATGATTACATGAAGTTGAATTAATAATAAAACATTTTATTATGTTGCTTAGAACAGCTGTGGAATTTCCATAGTTGGAAACATTCAAGACTAGGCTTGGAAAAGCCTCGATTAACCTCATCTAAGGAAGGCAATGCTGTCAGTAGAAGGTGATTTCCTCAGTTCTAATCTAGGCTTTCCATAATTCCTCTGATTCTCTTTTGCCTTTTACTCTAGTACAGGATGATATACACTTCAAGTGCTAGTTTGTCTCCATTGACTTGAAAGTATTAAGTCAGACATCAATATTGACATTTAATCTGACGAATTCCACTGCAGATGTTTTCAAAGGGAGGAGTCACATGTCCTGTATCCCTCCTGACAGCATCAGCCTTTTCAGCTTCAAAGAGCCAGAGCCCAATGCCACTTCTCCTGATGGCAATCAAACACACAACTCCGGAAAAAAAAAGGAAAGTGAAAAACCCACAACCCCTAAACTCCAAAACTATTCTGGAGCACATCTCTGTTAGTCACTCATGCAGATGTGTATATTCAACATATGCTTCTGGTAGCTGACCTATTTCTTCTTTCTCAATGAGATGAGAACAAGTGTCATCTGGAAATGCCTATTTCCCACCAGGGAAAGGCTGGCTTAGGCACAGATGTTCACAATCCAGACAGCTGGTTTGATCAGATAAATCCCACACCGAGGTTGTCAGAGTCACAGCATGCAGGTCAGAGTGTTCAGTAAACCCTAAAATCAAATTCTGGATTCTCTAAGCTAATGAAGAGGGTCCTGCCCTTGCAGAGGCATTTGGCAGCCAGCACAGAGTTGGGTGCTCGTGCTCGGTTTTTGCACTGAGGTAGAGAGGTGCTCAGTGCACTTGTCTTCATCATCATCTTCCCTTTTTGTTTTGCCTGGTCATTTTTGTTTGTTTCCTGTTTTGGAAACAGGATAATTTATTGAGTTCTCCCTCGGGGCCTGCTCTGCTCTGGTGGGGAGCGCTTGTACTGTTGGCTTACCTTCTAAGCAAATATACTGGAATGTTTGTTAAGCCCATGAGACTTTCCTGGGGTAGAGGGCTCTTCTTCCATTAGACACAGGGAGTGAAGCACCAAAGGCTGACTCACTTCTTCAAAGTTTTTCATTCCTACTTTCTGCACTTTTCCATACCTTGAAAATCAATGATGAACAGGGCTTGCAAAATTGGGCAGCTGCCCAATAGTCACTGGTGGCAAGGCCAAGTGTCTTGGCCAGGATTTTCTCATGAGAGGGACCTCATGACCTTCCACCTGATGAGAGGAATATCCTTCCTATCTTCAGCCTGGCACCAGCTGGTGACTGAACACCAGCAGGCCAATTGGGCTGAAATGTGTAGCTGACCTGAGAATGACTGTCTGCAGAAGTGACTCACTACTGTTTGGGTTTCTTTTTTAAAGAGTGAAATAAATTCTGTAACAGTAATAACAACGATATAATGATAATGATGATGATGATGATGATGATGATGATGATGATGATGATGATGATGATAATAACCCTGAAAAAGGACTGACCCATTTTGTTTGACCGCAGGGGAAGCACTACATTTGGCCAGAGATTTCGGCTACACCTGTGAAACAGAGTTCCCTGCCAAGGCAGTGGGAGAGCACATTGCCAGACAGCACATGGAACAGAAAGAGCAGACAGCGAGGAAAAAGATGATCCTAGCGACAAAGTAAGGAGGGAGGGGAAGCGAGAAAAGAGCTCGGTCTGTCACTTCTCCATGTTGGATCTGTGGGCTGAGGGAGGGAGGAGTGGGAGCACGGAGCTGGGATTGTGGTGACTGCTGTCACAGCAGTGCTCGCTGGCTGGGTGAGAGGGATCCTGCTCGGAGATGCTGAAAGAGGAACCTTATTTGGTGCAGTGGGGTTTTAGGGGCTGTGCTCTCACTGCCTGTGGTTGAGGGGGCACGAACATCCTCCCAGATGCTTTGGTTTAGACAAGAACAGAGGCTGTTATTACATGGTAAGGTCTATGGGACAGAGACTGGCTTTGTCTCCTGTTTGTGTGTGAGCAGGAGATCTGAGCTTTTACTGGAGTATTGGTCACTGCTGGATAATTATCATTAGTCTGCTGAGGGAGAGCTGGTTTGCAGAAGGACAGATCCTCTCTGGATGCAAACTGCAAGAGCTCCCCTGAAGTCAAAGGCACTGGAACAATGTACAACAGCAGGGGAGCTTTGCCAAAGACATTAAAGACACAAAGACGCATCAGACTTCACTCTAAACAAGCCACTCGTCTCCCTGGAGCAGTAACATCATGTTAAGATAACATTTCATCTAGGTTAATTAGCCTTGATGAGGGAGGAATTAGCCTTCATGAGCCATGGGAAACAGGAATAAATAGTCTGTGTGGAGTAGGGTAGACCTGCCCTAGGTGTGTGGTCTGACTGAACACATTGAATACATCCACAGCTTTGCTGTGCTCACTGCAGTGTCATATTTGAGGCTGAAGTAGAGCTGAGACCACAAATCTGAGCTCTCAAATCATCCCCTTCCTGCTGGAAGTGTTTCAAAACCCTTCCAGGCTGTGATATATCCAATAGGGTGGAATTTCCCTGTACTAGGGGAAACAGCTGACAAGCAGCAGGATTGTCCTTTGTCATTCTGCTTTGGGAAGATCCCTGGCCTTGGTGTCCCTCTTGTATCCAGAGCACTTTGCTCTGACAGTGACCCAGAGATGAGATGCACTCAAACATCTCATGCTGGTGAATCCCATGAATACAGCCTATGATCTTTCCTGGGGGTGATAAAAGCATCACCATGTGGATCAGAGGGAATTTTCTGGTTGTGAAGGTGATGAGAGACCTCATATATCACATTCCTAATTCCCCTGTACATTAAAAGGAATAATATAAGTGGAATATTATCTTATTCTTACCTCTATCTACATTTAAGGGCTCAAGGGGTTTCAGAGACATGAGAATAAACCAGTTTGCCAGAAGAAATTCCTCTCTGCAGGTTATGTCTCCCCATAGCTGTGGAGCCCATTAACATCCTGCTTCTTAGCTGAGCATTTGTCCATTTACAGAACACAAAGAAACCAAAATGGTGCAAATCTTCCCCATTTTTCCCTGGCTCTGGTGAGAAACCGCAAACCCATGGGCTGCAATAATTGGTGGATCACTTTTATGTCCTGTCCCCAAAGGCTGTGCCACTCAGGGGCACATAAAAGTCTCACTATCCTTTCTCACCACTCCACACCTACTTTCTCAGCCTCCTCCACTACTGAGATAAGGTACCATGGGCATGCACTACCTCTAACCACCATGAGCTTCGGGCTTGTAGGCTGTTATCCAGAACTTGTTAGGGACAAAATTACTTTCCTACCCCACATTATCAGCGGGAGATTGCTCAGAGAGGTCTGTCAAAAATAGAGAGGCCACATCCTACTGCAGTCAGTGCTGGTAAGGACCAGACAGGTCAATGTCTGTGTTTCTACTGCCCTCTCCTGCCTGCGAGGAGAACAGGGATTCCCAGTCCTGCCCAAGTGTTCCTGGAGAAACAGGTCCATGGCATCACAACATCAGAGTGGCATTTCCCAGCCCTGCTTCCACGTGTCTGATACAAAGAGCTCTAGACAATCATCAGGAATTCCAACTACTCACCAGCCATACCAAGCTCTAGGTTTGCAATTTCAGCAATCTCACAACTTCCCTGACTCGAGGGCTTGTGAATGATGACACAGGAAAGAGTGGGGGATTATTATTCTGCCACCAAAACCAACACAGAAATCTCAGGGTGGTAAGATCACTCATGGCCAGCTTTGTCTGTGGAAAGGGTTGAGGTGTCACTGCCTGTGTGTGTTGCTGCTGTCCATTGTAGGACAGAGCCAGAAGCCCACAGAAGTGCTCACATGTGGGGTCTTGAGGAAAAATAATGGGAAAGAACAAAGTTATCTCCAGAATCCCTAGAATATATGTGATGAGGAAAAATGACTGGAAAGGGTAAAATGATTTCCACAGGTTTTCATATCTAGGTGTATTTCCACTATGGATTTAGACACTCAGATTCACTGGCTCGATTCAGCTGCCCAAACACAGGCATCCACTGGCATTTGAGTTAAACTGGGTTATCCAGTTTGGCCATGAGCTGCTGCTCCAGGAGCACACAGCTCTCCTTTTTTTACCGTGTTTTTTCTGCCAGCGGTTATGAGTGTCTTGGGTATTACAAATCCACATGTGGGTAATGAAAGAGCCCTGAATGTCTACAGTGATGAGGGGTCCTGTGTCCAGCAGCTCCCAGGCCTCCTTGACATCAAGGGCATCCACACCTTGTACTCAATAATCCATCCCCCTGAGTGGAAGTCTTTCAGCTGCCATGCACACAACTGTGGCCCATGGGCAAGTGAAGGCTAAATCTGCTGCTTTAGATGTCAACAGCCAACACTGAGTTTAAGTGACCCTTTTCATTGCCCTGCTCAGCCCTACCTGGCCTGAGGCCATGCTGACAGAAATACAGAGAAGGAAAACAGGAGCGTTGTCCGTCACGGAACCAACTGAGGTAGTTTTGTTAAACTGCCTCATCTTCCAAAGCTGCCTCATGGAAATGGCCTCTCACATTTGCAAACTCAGGACCTGCCTGGGACAGTACCAACTGATGCACCAGGATGGTGCCGTGGTCTGTTCTAACAGTTTCATGGACTTGGCAATGAAGAATGAGAATTTCACTTAATAATTGTCATGGGAAGAAGAGATGATTGGGCCGTGCAGCCACTGCTCACTGCTGAACACAAGCCAGCAATGGCAGGATGGGAGTGAGACAGGCTGAAAAAGAGCTGAAAGGGTAAGGAAGGCATAAGCAATGAGAGAAAGCAGTCTCCTATTCTCTTTCTTTCCGCTCACCTCCTTTGACTGAGCAGATGACTGTCTGGGAAAGTAGATGGTTTTCTGGACAGAGCAAGATTCTCCAATAAAAGACTGAATTGTCACAGTTCTGGCCAAAAGGTAGAGATATTGGCCTGTTAACCCTAGAAATGTAAAAAGGTTTCAGGATAAGTATCCAATTTACATAGCAATAGAAAAAAAATTAGTGAGACTTGGTTTTAACGACTCTTCAAACATGAGTTAAATCTTGCAGAAGCTGGGGAGCCTGAAACGTTTTACAGCAGGGGACAAAACCTGACCAGTCTGCAGCTTGGACAGATGCAACACTGCTGAGGGCCGTGTCAAAAATTCCAGTTGCTGGAGAGGCACAGCATCCTACAGGAAACATCCCAGTGTTTCACAGCACAAGGTCTTCCACATGATCAGAGGGACAGAATCACCCACATTTACACAGACCAAAACAGAATATTGTGAATAATAATTTCATTGTGGAGTTGATTACAGCGAGCACAGACTAATCAGCATCTGGCTCATGGCACTTCTCTGATAACTGGTCCTTGGATATCTGGCAACTCTGCCACACTTGGAATAAATCAGATTGATGGCCCCACGTTTGCCCCACTCCTGTACCCAACACCAGGCATTTGCTTTGGCCACTGGTAGGGATCATGGGCTACATGGGCCCTTGTTTTGACCCAGGACACAATTTTTTCTCTTTTTCCTGGTCATATACTGGATCATCTGACCATGTATCACAAATCATTAGGTGTCTCCCATGCAGGAGTGACCAGGACTATTTGTATTTATCTATGCCCCCCTAGGACAGCACAACCATCTTCCTTTGTTTTTTCAAAATCACAGTCCAACTCAGCAGAACACTGCCAACCCTTGTCACTACCCCAGGTGATATTTTACTGGTAGTGGAGGCTCTGAGACACCACTTTGCCTAGAAATCCCCTTGAAAAAAAAAAAAAGTAGGTTACTGCCTTTTGCAGGTTTTCATGTATAATAAAAAAGTTATTTTTTCTTTCAATCTGCCAGCATTCAGTAAAGACTTTTGACACGTGAAGATAGAAGGGAACTTAATTGCACACTTGGTTCTGACACTTTCCTTTGTTAAAATAAAAGAACTTTTAAGATGAACTTTTTCAACAGGTAGAAAGTAGAGGTTGGAGGAAGGAGAGAAGAGCAGTGCTGACAGGGCCGACTGGGGATAGTGGATTGTTTAGAAGCCAAAATGACTGACTGTTTTCAGTTGTTGAAAGGAACTGTTTTTCCTCTAAGGACCTGATTCATTAAAACTGTATGCTGCATTTACATACATTTCTGCTGAATACCTCTCTTTGCCTGAAAGGCTGGGGTGATGCTGTCTTTTCAAGCAGTCGGTGTCTAGGTCTGTGCAGATGACAAGCATTTAGAGACATCTTGGATGGGGTCCAACAGCACAGCAGGAAATAGATTTCTGCATCTCCTCCTAGTCGAGAGAGAGCTATCCAAGATCTCTGTTCCCAGCTTGTGTCACTGTGATAAAGTGAAGGGTAAAACCAGCTTAACACAGTTTTCTTGCTTATAACTCAGCAGAGAGGGACCCTCTAAAGACCAACAAGCTGAGTTTGCCCACTTTTTCCATTACACCCACATCCCAAAAGACAGGAGTTACAAGGTGATAATGAAGAACCCAAACTTTATCTAGGACCAGGTGTGCAGTGAGTCTCCCAAAAGGAATCATGGATCACAGAGATGGTCTTTAGTGCTAGAAACTGCCCCTAGGCACAATGGTTGCATCTATGTGAACAAAGATTGCTCTTGCCCACACTACTGAAATATTAGAATGGCTCATTGAATTCTCCCAAATATCTTTTGGGCAAGTCCTGGGAGACAGCCCACAACAGGGTCTATTCTCAAGAAGCCACAGGATTTGGGACACTGGAAGAGCAGAACTATAGGGGGGTCATCAGATGGTGACAAATGGTCTGCAGGTGTGAGGATGACCCTTGTCACTCTGCACTTCACTGGGTGGCACTGTCACCAGGCCACATGCAGTCACTGTGAGCAGTACCAGGTTAATCCAACAAAGATCAGGGCCCCAGCTGAGTGTCCTGTTCTTCTGGAGGGGATCATGCCCTCCTGACCCTCCATTAGTGCCTTTATTTCCAACACAGGCAATGAGAGCTCTATGCTAATTTGGACAGGTCCCCTTTCCTTTTTTGAATGAACTGAATCAAAAACCAAGTGAAAGTAAGAGATGTTTGTTCATCCATGGTCCAGATCATGCTCTTCTGAGGACATGAGCTAAATAGAATTGATTTGGTTTCTTTTTTTTTTTAAGTCTGTTGATAAAATATTCCTAGGTTAATTTACAAACAACAATACAATAAAACAAGAAAAGGCCTTATTTTTGGGTCTTTTCTAGTGCTAGGTCCTACATAGAGGAATTCCAGGGGATAAATTTAACTCCCAGGTGCTGAGAAGCCTCAGAGAAGACTGAATGGGAGAGGGAAAACAGTAAGGTCATCCATCCTTTACTAAGAAAATGGGCTACTGTGCTATGGGTGGGAAACCAGAGAAAACAGACCTGAATTCTTACTACAGGGGGTCCTTCCTTCACAATTCCTTTGCCTTAAGCGTTGGGAGACAAGGAAGTCCAAAATATCCAGGACTTCAACTTGCAGATAAAACAGTGTCCACAAGCCCATGCACAATATTTGTGTATCTACACAAACTAAATAATAGATCAATTTAAACATTTCAGGCATATTCTAATGCTACTTCACCATTTCCTTTAACCATAAACCTTGCTGGCAATATAGGTGACTTAAGCTAGACTTAACACTGCCAAACTGGGTCCTGTTCAGGGGAAAAAAAAATCACATTTTAAAATGTCAGCATTAATATGGTTCCAAAGGGAAAATGCTCCTGTTCAAGGGATTCTGTATGTTGTTGGCTCTGAGAATTTGGGGCAGGGAAGCCAGAGATGGATTTGTTTGTCTTTAATTTCTGTAACAACACTTTTGTCAAGCAGTTCTGTTATGAATGAGATCACTCAGGATAAGGTGGGAATGTTTTGGGAATCAGATTTATGGGAAGGATTACACCTGTTTTATTGAAGGATTTCCATTTTCCTTTTAGACAAATATGTAAAGAATTCCAAGACCTTCTAAGTCAAGACAGATCACCCCTCGGATCCTCCAGACCAACTCCAATATTAGACCTCGACATCCAGAGACATTTAACACATTTCAGGTATGATTTTGAAAGAGGAAACTAAAAATCCGTACATTTGATTTAGACTGCATATGATCTTTTAATGGCATTTGTTCCCTTACCTAAAAGACATGCAAATAATTAATTAGCATCCACAATCCCTGATAGCTCTGCCTATTAAAAGTGCAGGTTTACCCAGCAATGTAATTCAAGTTTGCTGTATTCATTTTGCTTCTAGGACCACAGTCTGAGTTTGAATAAGATATTTTCTACATCTATTGATGCAGGCTGGCCTCAAAGTACATTTCCTACTAAAACAATTTTACTGCACTAATTTCCGAACAACACGCTAGAAAAATCTGGGAGAGTGAAACCTGACTCACACTAAAAAACCAGACTGATGATATGATTAGACTCAGTTCTTGAGCAATATTTAATGTACTGGTTTAAACAGGCTTAGAAGCTGTTTTGAAGAGAAAGACCCATGGTACATGCTCGCCAAGTCCAAACTTCATTAGAATTTTATCCTAATTATATATAAAAGTGTATAGATGTTTTGGGGTCAGAAAGATTTATTAGCTCAGGAATTGCTGTGCAATTTCACGTTTTTGCTTTAGGCTATGTGTCAGAGTCAGGAGTGAGGTGGGATCTTCCAGAGGGCCTCTTTGAAATAGTGGGGTCATCTAAAATATCTATCAAAGATAAGTTTGATGAAACATCCTGGAGGTGCTCCTGTCTTTGCTTAGGCCACAGAGGAGAATACATGACTTGCTGAGCCTACAGATTGCTATTTTTTTTCATCCACTAGTTACTATATTTTAAAAAAGCCATGTGAAGAACTGTCCCAGAGTCTTGTTTACAGACCATAATATTAAGCAAGTTTCATAGCCCTGGAAAGGCTTAGAATTGTGCTGTATATTCTTTAGCACAACCAGCTGAGCCACTTTTCTTTCATGTGTTGGACAGACAACTTCCATGTCCCAAAGTGCCAATATCTGTTAGTCATTATCTTTCTGATAGGTGCTGTGATAACTAATGTTTAGTTTCTCAGACTTTGAGTGGAATCCCAAAAATACCCACCATCCCACTTCTTCCATGCATCTGTTGGGGTGTGGAGAGGCAAGGGTGTTCCCCAAAACCAAATGCACACATCCCTGACATTGCTGTTTATTGTTCCACACACCTGTGTGCATCCTACGTGTGTATGAGCACACCTGGACAGCCCCAGTGCTGTTCTCAAGCAGTGCTCTGCCTGTGCACTCACACAGCAGCCAGGTGTGTGTGTGTTTCCCATAATACACACTCCAAAACACACAACTACACCTGCACATCAAGGGAAACATCCTTATTTATGCAGAATGCTCATAGAGGGATTTTAATGAGCTACCTGAGCTTGTGGAAAAAGTGATAATTCCCTGTTATATGCAGGCAGGGGAAATGTGATATGAGGTGGCTAATCCCCAAGGATTCCTGTGTTTAAAGTAGAAATAGCAGTCAGGGTAAAATATTGAAGGTTTTAACTGCAAAACTGTCAACTGGTACAGCTCCCATCCTTCCCTTCTCTGCTGCACTTCAGTAGGCTGCAGGGCAAAGCTTCTGCAGGCAGCTCCTGCATCAGTCAGAACTTTCTTTCATGTCTTTCTTTCAAGACCTTAAGTGTTGGACTGAAGATGAGCACCTGGAGGAGCACAGGCCTTGATCCTACACAGGGTCTTCCCTGGCCTTAAATCAGAGTCTTCTCTGATTGTTTTCAGGGAGTGATGAGTGCTGCCAGACCCAGAGGTGGAGCTGGGACCATATTCCTTTCCCAGGTAGGGTAGAGAGGCTGGGGTCAGACGACTCTCCAACCTGCACTTCTGAGACCTCCTCAGGTGTCTGTAGGGGCCTCCACTGCAGCCAGCTGTACATCTTCTGCCCTGGTGTCCAGGAATCTCACCTGTATACCCTGAGAAATCTGAATTAAACAGGTCTAACATAGACATCTGTATCAGTGTAACTAGAATTTCTCTCTAAACTCCATTGGCTGAATATTCTGGTCTAGATCTACATCAGAATGGGAGATCAGCAAACCAGTACACACTGGACACTTACACTGTGGGCAGCTAAACCTAATGTAGGAAAAAAAATTGTTATTCCGATCCCCTAAATCCGTCAGTCTTCACATCCAGATCATCTCAACCCCTATTACCACTACTTGTCTTCTTGAGATTAAATATCACAGAATTATAGAATAGTTTGTGTTGGAAGGGACCTTAAACCTCATCTTAAATCTCATCACCCCCTGCCATGGGGGAACTAGAGGGTCTTTAAAGTCCCTTCCAACCTAAACCATCCCATGATTCTGTGATATGATGTCAAAAATCTGAAGAGATTTTTTATGACCGTAAAAAAACAGAGGAATCACACAAATGTCTATTATTAAAGTAAGTTCTAGGATGTTGAAAGTCTCTTTGAAGAGCTGTAACATTGGATGTCTACAGTGGAATTCGATTCAGCCTCTACTATATAGGGGTGAAAAGGAGTTTTCTTTAGGAATAAATTCCCCTACAGCTGTTCAGTGTAGAGTTGTGTACTCCACTTTCTCATGGTGTTACTTGTTCTATGTTAATAATTAAGACCAGGGGTCACAGCCTGGCACAGGTCAGATAGAAGCAGTTTTTTCCTGTTTCCTCTGTTCTAAATCTTCAAGTTCACACTCCTCTCTGAAGTTTTTCCACTGAGTCTTAGTTCATCGAGATCTGTAAATGTGTCCAGCCTGAAGTGCAGCGTAGTCCCCATGAAGGGATCAGAAGTGCTGGGTTTGCTCAAACTCCAAACCCAAAGTTCACACAAAGCACAGAATGGGAAATCTTCAAAGGAGCTGCCAGTGAGCCTGAATACTGCTGGATTTTGCAGAACCTTATGCAAAAAAACAGAGGCTCTTGTACACCTCTGGTACACCCCTGTTTGTGCAGCTGCTGTCTGAGATGTTCATCTGACCTGAATTCAAAAAAACTCAATGCTCCATGAGGAATGATTTTTCAGTGTTATTCCATCTTGAACAGATGATTCAGGCCCATAAATTTACAGCAGCAAATATTGTGCACTACCCAAGCCAGGGCCATTTTATGTTTTTCTCATTCAAAGATTTTCCCTTTTCAATACATTTTAGAACATCTTACGGAAGGGAAGTTACATTGATAACTTCACTTTTCAGTAGGCTGTTGAAGTTATATTGATAACTTCAAATAACTTCAAGTATACTGATGCCAGCAGATAAAAGTAGTGCCAGAGAACAGGCAATGGCCATCTGTGCTCCTCTTTACCTGCAGAATTTCGGGGTTTTTTTCTTCCTGGTCTAACCAAGCACTAACCCAAACTATTCCTGAGGACAGTGGTACATATCTATCACCAATAAACGTGTAAGTTTAGAACTCCTGGAAACACCAGCCCCTGTTACAGCCCAGTCAGGTGCCTTGCTTGTGTTATAAATTTAGATTTAGGGAAGTTCTGCCTTGCCAGGGCTGGATCCCAAACCTCATGGGCTAAGTGTTGGGATAACTCAGATTTTTAAGCACTACATAAGTCTGCGTTAAAGAGGTGATATGTTGTAGAGCTGCCCAACATGTCCTTCATCTCTTCTTTGAGCTGGAAAGGTTGGAAAAGACCTTAAAGATCATCTTGTTCCAACTTCTCTGCCATGGGCAACAGCACCTTCCACCAGACCAGGCTGTTCAAAGCCCCATTCAACCTGGTCTTGCATACCCTGAACACAAATAGTCCTGTGGGTTGTATCTGGCATTAAGGTCACTCCTTGAGCTACCCCACCCCCAGTTTCTGAGGAAAAAAAATCATCATGAAGTCATGGAACAAATAAGAAAACTCTGGAAAAATCCATTCCCATTACTGAGTGCTGAGATTTTTTTATCCAGACACAGGAACATCTCTTTATTGTCCTCTAAAGGCTGATCTGTGCAAAGCATTTTTGAGTTTACTACAAAAGAGAGCAGAGTCAGCATATCAATATTAGAAAAGAACCTGAAATTTTCTAAAGCCTTAATGAGAGGAACCAATTTTTTTTTCACCCTTTACTTTCAAACTGGAGAGACCATAAATATGATCAGGAGAGTAAAAGTGAGAAGAGCAAGAGCAAAAGAAAGAGAAGCGAAAATGAAAGAGAAGCGAAAATGAAAGAGAAAAGAAAAATACTTCCATTAAACCTAGTTTCCTTTAAAATGCCGTCTATTACTTACAATTCAGAGAATTTTCCCCAGAAAAATGTGAAGTTTCTATGTACATATGCATGCACCTGAGTATGAAAGAGGGAAAAGCTGGGGAGTTAAATTCTCATGAAACTTCAGCCAGCTTCAAATCCCACGGTAAAGCTGATGTCTGTATTTTTTCAGGATTTTTCAGGCTATATAAATCTTTCTTTAGCATTGTAAGTTCACTGGGTTTGGATTCAGATCAGGTAAAATAGCTGTGAAAATGAGAGACAGCTCTCAATTGTCCAAGGTGATGGGAAGGAAAAGGGAGATTGTTAATGCTTAGAGATAGCAAAAGAATAGATGTAAGCAAAACATATGTAAGACACTGAGAATAATTCAGTTTGGAAAAGCCCAGAAATAGTAAAGCAGGGCAATCAGGACCTGCAGCAGGTAAAGACAAATCTGCTTGGAGACACAAGACCTCTAAGATACACTCAGAGATTTTATGGCACGAGATGGTGAAGGCCTGGATGACCCCCAACAACATAATTCTGGCTCTAAATCAGCAGAGCTGAATGGTGACATTGCAATCAACAGGTTCTTCTGCTGGATCTGGAACAACTTTAACTAACACAACCATCAAACTCCATCCTTTTCCTGTTAGGGCTGTGCAGGTAGATCTGAGGCATGTCAATATGGGAAATATCCATAATTCCATATCTCTCATCTCTGTAGTGTTTTTGCACTACCCACATGTTTAGGGCATCCAGCCCTCTCCAGAGCAGAGAACCAGACCAGATGAATCAGTTGTTCTCAGTTGCAGAGATTCCTGCTGAGAAGAAGGGAGGTGTTTCTGTCACATTTCAAAGAAGAAATGAAGACAGGCAGAAACTCAGACACCCCCAAAAGATACACAAGAATTAATCTAATGAACTGTGTGGTTTTAGACCTGGACACTGGACCACAATTGTCTGTAATGCTTGGATGCTTCTGTGGTTCCTTGAAAGAATTTGGCCAAGACCTCTTTCCTTTTTTTGTCCCAAAATATTCCCAGGCAGTGCTCAGACTTGTCTCAGTTGGGAGCTTAGGTACGGCCACTACTTTCAGGTAAAAATATTTGATAGAGATGGGGCCAGGCTGTGCCAGATCACTCATGACCTGAAGAATCTGTTTATCCTCACCTTGCTAATACAGCTAAAGGTGAACCAACAACATTCCCCAGCTTCAGTATAAGAACCTTGAAGTGCTTCACCTGTCTGGTGAAAGTGGAGATCCAGGGTCATTTCAGGTGTGAAGAGACTTCCTGTTTCACATGCATCTGTCATTCAAAACAGCATTTAGGGTATCCCTCCAATTGGACCAAATATCCAAATCAATAAGAGAGTAATTAAAAGAAAAATTAAATAATCTTTCTCTCCTATTTAGTGGAGAGATTGCATACCTTCTTCTCTTTTTCTCTCTTCCTTACTGTTATATCTGATATTCAGCCAGGAACCTGTAAGTCATACTGCTATGTCTTCATGTCTTTGTTTTCTTAACCTGCTTTTGCATCAGAATAGCTTTGTTTTTTGTTTGAGGTTGTTTTGTTAGTTTTGGTTTTGTTTTTTTTAATTTTTAGCAGAATTCTTTTCTTGATTCCCCAAAATCTTGTGTAAACTAGAGTTAGCAGAAAATCCACCAAAAGCTACTCATATTCTGTGCTGGAAATCCAAAACCATAACACATAAACCTTTCAAATAGAAGATTTTCTGAGATTATACCCATGAGGTCTGTGTCTGTGTCTTGGTTTATACATACAGACTCACTGACCTCATCAAACACCCTCCTAGCCTCGCTTTCTTCACTTATAAAATTTGGTATAGACACATCTTCTACATTTGCTTTTGGTACACTTGTGTCTCTAAGAATCTGTGATGTTTGGAAATTTCAGATATCCTGCTAATGCCATCCATCATACAGGGAAAGGAGAGCATCCCCTCATTACTGCAGTTGTATTTGATCCTTTAACTTCAAGGCTACATTTCATCAAGATGCAAAATCACACCCAGATCTTCTATTTTATATATAAAAGATAAAGACAGCAAAACGGCAAAGGGAAAGCTACTTTCTTGTAAGTGACACTTCTTTCACTGCAGAAACCTTACAAAAACAGACACACAAAAAAGTAATAGGTTCAGAACACTAAAGTTAGGTAATGAGAGCAATCAGCACCCTGATGGATTATTCTGTGTTCTGTCGAGCCATCCAGCTGATGTGAAACACCCTCCCCTGAAACTCTTTGAGACGAGAGTTTTGTCTCTCCGCGCCGAGCCTGGAGCTGTCAGACTCCTGCCAGTGCCTGGCATCACACTGACGAGGTGACACGAAAAGTGACAGACAAGAAACCAGAGCCTCAGACTTTGGGAGCACTGAGAAAGTAACATCCTTCCTTCCCAAGGGGAAAACGGAGCAATGGAATTGGTTTTGAAGCTCAATGTGTTTTTTTAAACTGTAACAAGAAGCCAAACCCGAAGACTAACTTGTAGGTTGCCTTCAAAGATGGGCTTACCCCCTTTTATACATTGTTCTCTCTTTTCTTTTTCACACTTCTTTGCTTATCAGCAGATAGAGCAGCCTCTGTTGTAATTCCAATGGTCTCAGTTCACAGCAGCAGCCTCCTGTTTGGATGCAGGGACTGGAAGGAGCCGGTGCACAATGAAATTTATGGGGAAACACCTCTGGTGCCCTCTAGAGTTCCCTGGTTTCCAGGAGCTCCCTCAATCTTTGGATTTTATTAACTGAGAGAGACAACACGTGTGCCTAGTGCTGAGGCATTAGGGAGCAACAATTTGTTTCATTCTTTTTTTCTTTTCTAAATTTTATTTTTACCTTTTTCCTTGTCTCTTTATTTACTATAAGTGTTAGGCTGACTTCTTCTGGGATCTTTCCTTCTGTTGCTTTCCAAGGAATTCCTTCTTTGATCTTTTCATAGTAAGGTCTCAAGCACCTTGTCCTGCTCTCCTGATGAACAAAATCCTTTCTAATTTCTAATATTTTTAAAGGTATTTGTCATGGGTTTTATGATACCATATTCCCTTAAAGTCACAATTTATGGAGTCAAGAAAACAGACAAAAATCTGCTTTCTTTTTTTATCTGATTCATTAAAAACTAAGTTCCATAATTATGGAAAAAAAATATATTCATGAAAGAAGAGAAAAATTCTTGGGGAGTGCTTGGATTTTCAACACAGAACTTAAGATTTCTTAAAGTATTTAGGACAATCTCATGTCTTGCAAAAGCAAAAGGAATGCTTTCCCCTCCTTTCTAAATTAAAAGGCTACGAAATTGATTGCACTTTGTCATGAGCATGTTTATAAATTTTAATTCTTGGTCTTTCTCATTTGAGGAGGGCAATAGGGCTTCTCAGCTACATTTCCTCACTGGAAAAAGTTATGGGTAGTAGTAAATTGAATGAACCTCATTGGTTCCTTTGGCTTCCCATAAAGTAAAGATGAACCACTCAATGGTTTAATCTTTGTTCTACAACTCAGAAAGACTCAACAGTTTTTGGGAGTTTCAGGTCTGTTGCCTGGGAAATTCTTTTTAGTGTGGAAAATTAGTCCAGTCTGAAGATTACAGGTCTGAAATAGATTATCTTAAATTCGGGGCACCAGCTCTAACACTCTCCTCCTACTTTCTCCATGGCTTTTACACATGGTAGAAGGAGGTCCATCTGCTTAGGAGGACATGTCCTTAAATACTATGAACAGAAGGAAAAGATGAGGGCCTAGTTTTAAGGCAGCTTCTGTACTGTTTGCTACTCTGATCCCGTGAACTTCTTATCCCTGTAGTATACACTGCCCACATTCTGATTTTTGACTATCGCTGTAACTTGTGTCATGGTTAGACCTTCTGAGCTTCTGAAGTAAAGTTATCACCATTTAACCTTCTGGGCAACCTTCACTAGAGAGAGCTCAAAATCAACAGAAGAACCTCAAAGTCAATATTGTCACCTCTATACTCAGATGTTACTTGTGGCAGTGAAGAGATACAAATATTTTGCCATTTCCTTTACAACCATTAAACATCATATCATATCCTACCATCTGTCATAAGCCGTGTGCTGTTGAATTTGCATAATCATGGAGCTTTCACAGTCAAAGTTCTAAGGAAATCTGACCAATAAGTTCAAGGTTGCTTTGTCTTCATTATTGTTGTTTTAAAGGGTTTATTTATTTTAAATGAGGGTGCAAATATTCAGTGCAGATGGCTTCTTCTCCCTCCCCCACTGAGAGGGAAGCTGTTTCTTTTGCTTCATGTTGGAGCTTCACCAGCCTGGGGTATGGAGGAGTCCTTGAGGTGGTTGCCAAACGAGACTCCAAGCCTTCAGGCACACTTGGATCTTTTCACTTTTAAGTAAGGCCATCATTAAAACATGAGAAGACATAATTGCATCATAGCACTGGGCAGAATTACAGGCAGGTCTGGATGTCCTTAAGCACCAGGCTTTGTAATGTGTTGGCCTGATCTTCGTTGCCTTCTTTCTGCAGCTCCCAACACCAGAATCAGAGATTTCAGCCTTGCCTCTCAGACCAATAAATTTGGTTTATAGGAGCTGTAGTGAGATGCACTACAAAGCTGAGAATACCCAGAAGACTCCATTGTGAAACCACCATGTTTAATTTTAGGCTTATAAACCCAAATGAAAGAATGATAATGAAAGCAGCCCTTTCATAGGTGTGGAGCACACCAAAAATGAACCAATTTCAGTGTGAGCTCAATTAGCTTGGAAAATCAGGCAGCTAAATTTAACTTTCAGGAAACACATTTGAATGCTTTGCCATTAATCTTCTGTCTGTTATGTCTGATTTAAATGTAAAATCAGATTTTCTCCCAAACTTGAAACTTGCTTTCATCAGCAAAGGGAAATTATCCAACTTTCTTGGATTTTTCAAAGACTTTAACTTGCAGAGATGTAAAGACCACCAAAATTAGAGCAAGGGGAATTACTGATAGAAATGTAAGATAAAGTAGAAGATAATATCTCTCTGCCTTTTTATGCTCATTACCTAAAATGAGCCTACTAAAATACACCCTCAAAGGAGCTTGGCATGAAGGTCTGGTTAGAAATTTTCTATAAAATGATTTCTCTTAATAAGCTTCATGGGAAAATTAAAAGGCTCCACATATCCCCATCTGTGGAGAAGAATATATTCATCAGGAACTGAAAGCAGAGTTACCACGAGACTCTGCAGAACCATTTCACTGAAAAGAGCTGGCTTTTTAATAAGAAGCACATGGCTATGTTGGTGAGAGCTGCCATATTTAATGATAACTAAAAGGCTGAACTGTAAAGGAAATAGACCTTACTCACTCCAAAACATTCTTTTCCTATGAGCATTGGTTTTGAAACCAGAAGTTTCAAATTCTGCTCTGGATAAAGTAGCAATCTCTTGATGCTTTTATGTAAGCTGGATGTCTGAGCTTCTCATGTAGTCAATGTAGATCTAGGGCAAGATACAGCTGAGCCTTTTTAGGTGTATTAGGTCCACATCAGTCCACTTCTGCTTTAAAAGGGTCCTGGTCCCCTCTAACCCCTCTGAATTATTACCTGTTCAGGTGACATAGATGTCTAGGTACCACAGAACATCTCAGGTAGCACCCAAACCACATTTTTATTTAGGATGGAGCCCTCAGCATAGCCAGGAGAATGGTACAGCTCACCATGAAGGAGACACACCCATTTAATGTGATAATTCATTCCGCAGACATCTCTGACTGTATTGAATAAAGGCCCAGGGCTCAATTCATTTGTGTAAACAATTTGAGGTACACAAGGGTAACCTGCCCAGTGTTGAAACATCTACAAGCAGGCTGGACTTCAGTCCTATATAATATCTATCAAATCTGAGCAGGTGTTCCAAATGTCACAGGACATCAAATCTCTGTAGACTCCTAAAGACAGGAAACTACATTAACAGGAGTTTGGTACTGTTCACACCTACAAGTTGGCACCTACACTTACTACCTTAATATCAGATTTTGTCCAGTTCTGGTATTTTCTGCAGTCTTGTTCAGCAGTTCAGAACATTAAAGTTTGTTCTTACCCCTAGAGATCATTTCTGAGACAATCCCCCTAGGTTTTGAAGGTAATATTCCCATTTTACTTCTCAGGGTCTATTAAGCTGTCAAATGGACACAGTAACATTGTTTTTGTTCTCAAACTGAAAGTTTCAAAAATTGTAGGCCATAAAGTTTCTTTTCCATTTAATCCTGTTACTTGACCTTCTCAGTCTCTACAATGCCCTGAAGGCAGATTGTAACCAGGTGGGGATTGGTCTTTCTTCCCAGGTAAGAAGTGATAGGACAAGAAGAAACAACTTCAAATTGAGCCAGGAGAGGTTTAGATTAGATATTAGGAAAAACTGAGCTGAAAGGGTGGTCAGGTATTGGAACAGGCTGCCCAGGGAAATGGTGTGTTCACCATCCCTGAAAGGTTTCAATAATCACGTGGATGTGGCTTTTGGGGACAGGGTTTAGTGTTGGGCTTGGCAGTGCTGGGTTATTGTTGGACTTGATGATCTTGGTGTTGTTTTCCAACCTAAATGATTCTACGACTTTATGGTTTGTATCTACTGGAAATGAATGCATGCAGATACTGCCAGCTTCTGTAATACATACATTAGTTTATCTTACTTGCAAGATCATGAAGATTTTTATGTGCCTCGGTATAGTCAGTTCCCCAAATCTGGACCCAGAAGAGCAGACAAGCAGTGTAAAAATCATGCAATAACGTAATTAGCAGTGATACCTTTAATTTCCTTTTTCTTGCTTACTGTTTTTGCAAACTCCATCATATTTTAATTTCTCTGGACTTCTGAAGACCAGAACTTACCATAAAATGCAACACAAAATCATTAAATCACCTGACTCCTAAAGTGACTTCAAAGTGCTTAAAAATACTCATATATATGCTACTGCTGGTCTAATTTTTACAACTATTTAAAACATGACTTACAATGATGATGATTTTTATGTTTCTGATATACCAGGCATACCTAGAAAGAAAATAAAATTAAACTGAGGCATATTTACCTCTTTTTAATGCTAAATTATAAAGATCCTGATATTGATACGAGTCAAACTCCAAGCATCCAAACTTTATGTGGTATTATTAATTGATGTCTACAAAATATTGCTTGTAAATATTTAATTATCATTTTCCTCGCATTACTGACTGGGGATAAATATAAATTCCTGCTTTGAGAAGTGCCTGGAGACTGATGGATAAACATTCTAAATGTTAGTTATTTGTAAATAACCTTTTGGAGACCTTTTATAAAAGGCTATGCCACTCCCAATCTGAAATGAAGACATATTTCCATATTGAGCACTCATTTTAGTCAAAATTCACACATTTTTAGTGTCTTCCCTAAGAGACCAGCTTTCCTATCAAATAGTTTTCCCATGTCTGGCAGAAAGATGACCCAAAAATATTTTAAAGTCTTTTTCCTGTTTTTTTTTTTTTTTTTGTACTTACAACAGCCTACCAATTGTCCATGTCCTGTAAAACCTCTTTCCCCTTAGTCCCTACATTTTCACTTTTTTCTAAAAGACCTGGAAAGACTGAGAAGCCAATTTGCAGAGGAGACAGGTCACTGAAGTGAATGTTTCCTATTTCTGACCCTCACATGAGTCTCTGCATCAGATCTGGATTTACTGATGTGGTAACCAAGACAGCCAGAGAGTCACTGTAGGGACAAAATCTTAACCAGCAGGGAAGGGGAAACAGTTATTTTTCCTTGTCAGAATCACTGTCATGTGGGTTTTCTTTTCCCCTCACCCCAACCAGTATAAAGCATTAATTTCTCAAAAATGCCCACAAACTCAAAATTAGCTTCTGTTCCTTTCACCTTCTTTCTTCCCTGAGTGGGATTAAAATACTGAAATCATGTTTGAAATTTTTAATGGCATTTCAACCTCTGAAATAATTTTTAATTTATGTTTCTAAATGAAAACTAAAAATCTGGAGGATTAGGGCATGGTTTTTTGTTTTCATAAACCACTTATCAAAATGAATCAATATAACAAGGAGAACAACAGGGTTGCCAATAACTTTAGGTTTTTTTGGTCCTTTCATGATCATCTTATACTGCACACATAATGTTTAGGCAAATGGCACCCAAGTCAATTGCCTAAACTGGTTTCTAGAGCCACATCCCATATCCTGTGGTAGTTGGGACATCCTGCAGTCTTGCATCCAGCTCTGGGGTCCCCAGCACAAGAAAGACGTGGAGCTGTTGGAGCAAGTCCAGAGAAGTCCATGAAGATGTTAAAGGGCTGGAGCAGCTCTGCTGCAAGGAAAGGCTGAGAGGATTGGGATTGTTCAGCCTGGAGAAGAAAAGGCTCTGGGGAGGCCTTGGGACCCCTTCCAGCACCTTCACAGGCTCCATGATAGCTGGAGAGGGACTTTGGATAAAGACAGAATCACAGGAAAAGGAGGAATGGCTTCCCACTGCCAGAGGGCAGAATTAGATGGGATATTGGGAAGAAATTCCTTCCTGTGAGGGCGGGGAGACCCTGGTACATGTTGCCCAGAGAAGCTGTGGCTGCCCCTGGATCCCTGGAAGTGTCCAAGACCAGGTTGGATCATCCCAGGCTGCTCCTGCTTGGAGCAGCCTGGGATGGTGGAAGGTGTCCATGCCCATGGCAGGGGGATGGAATGACATGATCTCCAAGGTCCTTTCCAACCCAAACCATTCTGGGATTCTATGATCTTCATAGAGATGGTATCCAAGAGATGGGACTTGTGGAAAACTTGCTCACTTCTGGATCTACAGGCGGCAGCCAGGAACAAGAATAAAAATTCAGTGTTAAAAAAAAAATCTTGTTTAGACGTTTAGATGAAGGGTACAACAGAGCAAATCTATACCAGTAAATTCAACACTATCAGAGAATCATTAGAACTGTGTTATTTTTGCCAGTAATTGGTTAGGATTGTCCATTAACTCAGCTTAGCTAAGCCAGCCCCTATGTGAAACATTTTCTGTCTACTCTTGACCATGGGTATTGGCCAAGGGTATTGGCCTGGGTCTGTTCCCAACAGGAACTTCAGATCTCACCCTGTTGGATGGTCCAGGATGGATATGGCCAAACCATGTCAATTGTGCTGAGGGTTGGAGAAGGTATCCTTGACTTTGCTGAATTTCCTAGTACAGATGAAGTCATATTTTCATGTGTAATAATCAGGTCATATTTAAGAGCTATAATATCACAGAATCATTAAGGTTGGAAAAGACCTCCAAGATCTTCAAGTCAACCAATATGATCCAGAATTGTGAATAAACCACACGGATTTCCTTTTGTTTGCCCAAGAAGGGAGAGCCAGACTTTATGACATTGGAAAATTAGCAATGCTGGAGAGCTGAGGGCATGGATTCTGTCTTGGCTTCTCTGAAGTCAACAGCCGTGTGTCAGTCTGCACTTGCTGAGAGTCTGTCCCATGGTGTTTCACAGCTGAGGCTCCACCAAAAACAGCCTTTGAAGCTGTATGCAGTCTGCTCTTTGGCTCTATTCCTTTCTTTTCTGTTTCTCCCACAGGTCATAAATAGTTTAGGGAGCAAATCTTGAATTTTACTACAGCAAGATGAGTGCACTCTAAACTCCTCAGTGTTTGCGAGCCCACTGATATTTACGTGTGTGTGTGTATTTTTTCCCCATTTTTTTTTCTCTGTCTCCTTCCCACTTGTAGTTTGATCACTCATGGTTTTGGAACTCCTGCAATATGTGCTGCCCTAAGCACTTTCCAAACTGTTCTCAGTGAAATGCTGAACTACTTGGAAAAGCACACGTCGCACAAAAACGGCGGAGCGGCGGAATCCGGCCAAGGACACGCCAACTCGGAGAAAGCCCCCCTGCGGAAAACTTCAGAGGCTGCTGTGAAAGAGGGCAAAACAGAAAAGACAGACTAGCTACATCAAACAGAATCTATTTCGAGAGAGTCTTGCTGCTGATATTTTTTTTAAATATATATATCATTGAGGGCAATTTATCTCCGGTGGACCAAATCCCAAAAAAAAAAAAGGAAAAAAAAAAAAAAAAAGAAAAAAAGAAAAAAAAAAGGGAGGGGGTGGGGGGAAGAAAAAATAGTAAAAAGAAAATGAAAAGAAAATAAAACAGGAAGATTAAAACAGAGAGAAAGAGAGAGCGTGAGAGAGGAAAGTATTCAACCCTAAGAACAGCAGTGTACAGTAATTGTGTGATGAAATTGTCACTTTTTTAAAATTTATGTTGCTCTAAACTGCTTTTTTGTGCACGTAGTACTTGATTGTTCTGAATGATACACTAACACTGTTTTTTATAAGCACTTCTGGACTTGGCTGAGGTGGCACATGAAATTTGAAGCACTTTCTTCTCTGCCAGCAGAGTTAGGGTCAGTGCATCAGTTGTGGGACGTGCAGTTCCAGCATCCTGACTTTGCTTGCATGCTGGATAGATTGAAAGAAGGGCTTCCTCTGGTCCATTGGAAATGCCTATCTCCTCACTGTTGGGAAAACAATATGGAAATCTGGCAAAAGAGGAGTTCTTGGGTCATGGGACAAATGAGCTGTCCTGTACATGGGAATGTACAATAAAGCTGCACTGGAGTGAGGCCAGAACCTGCTGGGAATCTGTCCTGACCATTCAAGCAGGAGCCATGGCATCTCTTGTGAAAATAGCATGGCAGACTAAAAGGAAAACAAACCTTGATAGTCTCAGTAAGAGCCCTGATCCCTCTGTGAACTTCAGTTTAAATGACAGCATGGGCTTCTGTCCTCTTTTTTTAAGTCCCTGTCCCAGAGCACTCTGCCATACCTGGGTCTCTGTTCAACATAATCAAAACAGGCAATTGGAGTCACCTTTTGTGTTGCCTTGATTTTGTGATGCTTTCCTTTCTTCAACAGTTTGTTTCTGCAGCTTTATAGTCTTTATAAATCCAGCTGAGGTGCAGAGGTCTAACCGAATCCACTCACTGGAAATAAAATAAAAACAAAATTACAAATAAGACAGATTGGCTTAGTCCACAGCAGCTGAGTGGTAATAACCTTGCTAATGTACTTTTGAAATGTTACTTTACCACCTACCACACATCTTCACACAGAAAACATGGGAGATGTATTCTGAACTCAAGATTCTTTGAGTCTAGGGACTTTATCTAACTCCTTCTTCAACAAGACCTTTATTCTACTCTTTTTCTTGTTTCTCTGACAACACCTTATTGAGAAATGGTAGGAAGGAATGGTATTACTGGGAGGGCTTGATGTTGTCCATCTAAACTCTATTTAGGATCAGCAGAACCAGACCTTTTCTTCCAAGGGACAATTCAACTCTTTCTGTGATAGGAAAAAATATAGTTGTCCATGTGTAAATGTTTAGAGCTGTTTGAGATGTTTTAGGTGTGTGAGACAGCCACAGAGTTTTGACAGTTATGACAAGAAACCTTTAGGAGAACCAGACTCACCTGGAGGAGCTGCAGGATCCCAGAGACAGCACTGGGTAACTGTGGGTGACAAAAGCTCTCAGACACATTTTCACTTCCTAGAAGTTGTTAGCATATATTACACCTTGGGTGATCAGGTTAGAATAAACCTAGGGACTGTGACAAATAGCTGAAGTGTTCAGAGCCAGGTGCAAGGAAACAAACTGAATTAACAAGATCGTGCTCACCTTTCAAATTACAGGAGGCAATAGTGTGATGATGGCATGATGCTTTTCCTCTCAAGGTCAGTAAGGACATTGCCATCACCAAGAGAAAACACTCTAGGATGTAAGGAGTCCGTGATTGTTTATTTAAAGAAGTCTGGAAAAAAAAAATCCCATGCTTTTGCCCAGATTTATCCTTGCTCAGGGTAGGTGCATAACTCGGATACCTGTTTTAGTGCTGTCCAGTCACCATCCTGCTTTGAGAGAAACAGGTCTTTATCTATGGGACTCCATCTCCTTAACACACCAAATCAGATAAGTGCCTCAAAAAGTTTAACTTTATTAAAAGAATTTAATGAATTTGTACCAGTACTTCTGGAGAAATGCTAAAATCAAAAGAACAGTCCTCAGAGATGTCTTGAGCAGAAACATTGTGGAACTGTCCTAGAACACAAAATACTTGATTGTGAAAGTAGGTAACCATGATTAAAAGTGAAGAGGAAACTCATTCTGCTTTATGTATTGTCCAAACTGAGGGAGAGGGAAGGGAAAAATCAAAAGTTTGACTGCGTCAGAAATGCAGACTTGCTACATCTGTAAAATATGTGCTGTAAAACAACTTAATTTGAACCTCTATTTCAAGATGTGGATAAATTTAAATTAGATTTTGTTGGGGGAAAAAATATAAGGAAAAGGGTTTTTTTAATACTTTTCTATTTTTTTCCACTAAAGTATCAGCCTTTTGGAGAAACAGGAATAAATGGTTGGGCAAATATATCTGTGAAACTGTTGGGAAAGCATAATTTTATTACCATCAAATTGAAATTTGATGTAATGATGAAATTTGATGTATGTAGCCTTATATGAAATATTTGCCTTTTCAGAATATGGTCCAACGTCCCAACAATTATTTATTCCAAGACTTGTGTCTCTCGCTATTACATAATCACTATGAGTGTCTGCTCTGCAGGCAACAGATTATTTTTGGCCTGGATTACCCTGTGATCTATTACTATTAATAAATCTGAGAAACTTCAAGCCCCAGAGCTTCCAGTTTTTGGTTTGATGACCACTATATATTTTTGTTAATGGTCCATACAGATCTGATCCAACCTGATTGAACTGCTATATGTTCTTATCATTAAGAAGTTGTTTCTATTTCCATGTCAAACTTTCTGGTTTTTCCTTTAGTACATTGGCACATTTTAAAAGCAAAATTCTTTTTAAAATATGTCTGCAAGTTTGCTGACACAGACAGGCTCTCTATTTTTTTTTTTATGGCACTTAATAATTTTATTGAGTGTACAATAATTATCACTGCCTTTTCTGCTCAGCTAGCTATGTGAGCAGTTTGGTGTCAAAATGCCTTTACTTTTTGACATTGGAACCTTCAGTTAGGGTTTAAGTAATGACCTCACTGATGTTCCTGTTGAAATCTCAGCCTAGGTTCTCATCCACCTGCATTCCCGTGCTGTCCATGGGAACTTGCCCACATTCCCATGTTGTAGTTTTGGAGGTTTTATTATTTTCTTAGTGTCTGTGGAAACATTCATGACCTAGATAAACCTGAAGGAAGTTCATGATTTGAAGCTAGTGGGTGCTCTCTGGTGTCAGATTGAAGTATACTTGCACCTCTTTGACTTGAAAATTTATCTGATTAGAAAAAAGAAAAAAAAAATTCCTTTAAGAGATTGTGCAAGTTTTTATTCAATGTCGAAACCATCAAAGGAGTAGAGAAAAGTCTCCAAAGTTTCATGGCCAGGACAATGAGTCATTATGATTGTTGGACCCCAAAACTGATTCATAACCCAAGTGCTGTCTGAGTAGTTGGATCCTGTTGTGCTCCAGCCCATTGCTCAGCTCTGTATGAGTTACACCTTTCCTACCAACAATCTCAAAACATTTTAAGTAGGTCCCTGAACTTCCTCCTTATCCTAAGTCCTGGCACATTTGACTCACAAAGAACAGCCTATGACTCTTGGATTTATTAGCAAATTACCCATGGAGCAAACACACTGACTAAATACAAACTTATTTTTCTAGAGCAAGGTGTTACTCACAGTGAGTACAAACAGCTCCTGTGCTGACTAAGCTTACAAGGTGAGTCTGGCAGAGCAGGAGGAACATTCTCACCTCTGCCCTGAGATTTGGTTCTCTGTTCACAGAGCCCTCATTTAGCACCCTTACATGACAGACAGGTAATGCAGTAAAGGGAGAGTTTTATCAGGTGGTGAGAACTGGAACAGAGTTCACGTGTCCTGGTAAGGGGAGGGAACCACAGACCAGCAGTGATGACTCTGCCACCTACAACTGAAGATTGTCAAGATCTTTGTCCTTTGTGCTGCCATCTTTAACCCTAACTCCTTCCAGGTGTCATTCTGTTGCCTTGGAGAACTGGCAGAAGGGGTGAATTTAAACCTTTCATTTGCTTCCTTTTTAAAGATAGACGCCAACATTTGTTGGGAAAAGATTTCAGCTCTCCAAATCAACATGGAATCTGCTCTTTGAAGCTTCTCTTTGACTTTTCCTAAACCCAGAAAAATCTGCTACAAAGCAGGCACAATGTATAGTCCTTCCAAACCCTGGATCTCTGTGTAAATATTTCCCCAGTTCATCTCTTCCTTTGGACGTGACTCAGTGGCACAGGCGCAGCTCACAATTTTGCAGCCAGGCTCAAGAAGGGCTGTTTGTTGTCCTAAGAGCCAGTTTTAACTTTACAATCTCTAACTGCTATTTTTTGTTTGTTTGTTTGTTTTTTTCCTAATACCAACAAGCAATTTTGGTCTTGGATGTCTTAGGTATCCAAAAGGGCTGCAGGTGAATTCCAAGGTCATTTGACTTTCATTTATCCTCTGATTCTTTATTTCTAAGGGCAAGAAGAAACAGCATTAGTAGAAGACACAAGCCTGCAAGACAAGGAAGGATCAATGAATTATACAGGAACTGTATTTATAAAAATATCCTTTACCTCTGCCCTCATTACAGGTTTAACAAGAATTCACATTCAGCTGTGTGGGGAATGAGGGAGGAAGAGAAAGTCATTTTCCTTTGCCAGGTGAAGGTCATTTGGAGAGGTCTGATCTTTTTTATTGCTATTCTTTACTTTATTTTGTACAATTAATTCTGTTCTGTACAGCAGCTGTTGTGATTGTATTTAAATGTGAGTGCGCACTTGGTCACCAACAAACAATGTCCTATTTATTGCTTTGGAGTTTTGGTTTGGTTCTTTTCCTTCCACTTAATTTAATTTATAATTCAGTGGTGAAAAACATAATCTTTTATATTTCTATTTCCTATACAAGCTACCTGTTTTACATGAGTCTATGAAGATAATGACCACATTTGATCAAACATTTCACGGCAATAAAATCTATGTTGATTTAACCCTGATCTGTCTGGTCCTTCAACGTAATTTCCATCTCTGAATAAAGATTATCAAACTTGACCAGGAACCTGATCTATGACATTACAAGACCTAGAATTTTCATCCAACAGGTAAGACATAAAAAGCAGAGAAATAATAAAAATATTATTCTGAAATTACAGCAAGGAAATCAGTTTATATGGAGATTAAAGTTAAGATTTATCCCACCTAAATGTGACTATGTAAAATAGTTATCTGGTCCAGAGTCTGTTAACTAGATTTAATGTTTTTGAGTAAAGAGAAAGACCTAATGCAAGGCAATTCATATTGTCCTAAAGCAGGAATCCAAACTGGTTGGGATGATTTATATGAGATAAGTGGTAGATTAATTAGGAAAAGCAGAAGGAGTCCTCATAACTCATAATGGATGCATCTTAGAAACCTTACTAACCCTTGATATTTAATATTTAGAGGCCCTCAGATGTGCTTTTCCCATAATTGCATAGAAAGGCTGTGGCAATACTGGCAATCAAATCCTCATCCCCACAGCATCAAACTAATGATTTAACCTTCTCCCTGAAAATTTACAGCAGTTCATTTCCAAGTCCCACTTCGGCCAAGGGTCTGGGCTAACTGCCACTGCTCCCACTCGAGATTTTGATTCCAATATTGTGGCACAAAGGTTGACTCTTTCCAGGCAGAAACAACAGTAAAATAAATAAATAAATAAATAAATAAAAATTAATGACATGTAAACAATATCCTATTCTATTTCAGGTATGACTTAAAGCAACACTAACTCAACAAAATCAGAGATTTAGCCAAATTTTCCAAAAACTCATGGATCTAAAAACTTTCACTATTTATTTTTAAAGGCAAAATTATGTGGTTTTAACAGCAGTTTTATAGACATACATATTCAAACTGTTTGGGATGACAATCTTCACTGAGTGATGATAATCCTTCACTCTGTGTTGTTTCAATGCCTCTTTCAGACCTGACTTTCTAAGCAATTCTAGACAACACACCAAGGGCAAAGCTGTAGTGGTAAAAACTTCAGAAGAGTTTCAGGTAGAGGAGAAAATGCATTGGGAGGAAGTTCCCACATATTTAAACTTATTTTATCCAACTATCATCTCTGTTCCCCAACAAAAGAAATTCCAATAATTAGTATTACCCCTGTAATTTTCTAGGAAATACAATTCCCCAGGTGCTACAGTGAACACCTCTAACCAATTCTTTATATGCTCTTCTCCAAAATCAGAGGAAATGCAACTGTGACAAATGCATCAGTATTTTAAACAGAGTCACATGAGAGGCTGCCTTTCCTATCTCTCTTTGGTGTGTTAATTTTTCCACTCAATCCTTTAAAACAAAAAGAAGACAATTCCACTGAGATTTGCAGAGGGGCAGTGCCAAAGTACAAGTCAGTGTGCAAAAGTAGCCTCTGAGTCGTAGACAGTGCACCATACAAGAAGATGAAAAGGAGAAAAAGTAAGAGAAAAAAAAATCTGTCAGATTTTATATGCAAACTGCAGACAGAGAGCTTGGGCAAATTTGCATTCAAAGTGATCAAGCAAAAAAATGGATTAAATCTGTAAAATACCAATTGTCCTGAACTCCAGGAATCAGCAGAGTTGTTCAAGTATGTATGGTAATATTATCCTTTGTTTCAGCTGCAGAGCTCCCACTTGTTATAAAGGCTGGGTGTTTATATTTTGCTGGAAAGTACAGTTTAGTTTCTAGGCAGGGGCCAAAAGCCTAATCTAACAAAATCTAACCTCTTAACTCCTGTTCAGGTTCACCTTTCCATAAAAGAACATGAATAAGAAATTAATGGGAAATTCAAGCCTTAATGGAAAGGGCATTTTGCTCTGGGCAGAATTTATGTTGTGGAGTTTTTTTTAATGGAAAGATATTTGAATTAGTGATATATAAATGCAGCTCCTGAAGCAACTCAAAATGTCAGGATTTGGAGGCTGGCCCTGTGTACCCTGTCTGACTCCCACTGCTTCTCTAGAAGAATCAGGGTCTTACAGCTTCACTCTCTCTCTCAATCCCTTGTGTGTGCTTTGGATCCTCAAGGAAACCTGAATGGTGCTCAGCATCATCCCTCAGTAAGAATAAAGGTACATTGCATTTGTCTGTCTACATGCACAGAAATAATATTTTGGTTCAGAGGCCCCCACCTTAATCTCCATCTTAATCTGGAGAAAAGGAAGCTGAGGGAAGACCTTATTGCTTTCTACAACTCTCTGAAATAAGGGAACAGTCAGGTGGCTCTCAGTCTCTTCTCCCATGTAACAAGTGACAGGAAGGGAGGAAATGGCTCCCAGTTGCACCAGGGGAGATTTAGATTGGATATTTAGAAAACTTTCATCATGGAAAGTTGTAAAGCATTGGAACAGGCTGCCCAGGGACATGGGGAAAATAACATGTGGAAGTGTCACTTGAGGACGAGGTTTGGAGGTGAACATGGAGGTGCTGGTTGGACTTGATGATCTGAAAGGTCTTTTCCAACCTGAACAATTCTGTGATTCTGTGATCCAAACTTTTAGACTGGGCACATGATGGCAGGAAGATGATCCCATTACTGCCATCACCCAGAGCTATCAAGTTTTCACTTTTTTTAAAAAATATTATTAATTAATGCATTTAACACAAATATTAATGAATCACTCTCGGCCTTCATTATGGTCAGAAAAATTAAGGTGTTATCAAAGCACTGAACCTTTGCCAATTAACATGCAGTGTGAAGCCAGTAATCAAACCACACAGGAAATTAGGAATGGCCAGTAGAGAGCATGTGAGTGGAACTGGATGCTCTGTGAATAAACTGCTGGAAGTATACAGAGATATTATCTCCCTATTTGTCAAATTTGGATCTGACAAACAAGTGGGAAAACTTTCCCTTGAAAATTGCCTATGATATGAAAATAAAAATGAAAGATGAGCAAACAGATAAAAATCATGCACAATGAGCTATGGACAAGTGTATGAGGAAAACAGCTTAAAAATTATCATTTTTGAATCACATGAAAAGTTTATTATTCTCCCCCTTTATTCCTCTCAATTAAAAGAGAAACTAGAAATCTTGTGTGGCAAAACCACTTTTAAAAACTCGAGGAAATACACTTGTGGTGGCTGCAACTGTTTTGAGTTAAAAAAATACATATATTTTATGCCTGATTAAAAAGCCAAGTGCACTGTGGCAGCAGAAGAAGCTTTTGTGGACCCACTCTTTTACTTTCATAGAAAAATTACTTGAGAGGTACCACTGGCCTTTGCCTAGTTTTCATTGTTGTTTAAACTCCATTTAATCTGCCTTTCACTGAACCCGTAAACAAAAGCCCAGCCTTGCACAGGTCTCTAATTTTAGACATAGAAGTCAGGTATAAATGTAGAAAGGTTGGTTAGAGCAACTCCATTGAGTCTAGAGGAAGATTAGTTTGATTAAACACCTAACTTTTAAGTAGAAAAGGAAAAAACAAAACACATTAAACTTACCTTCAGTTAAAATTAAATGAGACGAACTTCTAATCACCACTGGTTCAGCTCAGGATTGAAA
The DNA here is from genome assembly GCF_021018805.1 of Prinia subflava. Taxonomy (NCBI): domain Eukaryota; kingdom Metazoa; phylum Chordata; class Aves; order Passeriformes; family Cisticolidae; genus Prinia; species Prinia subflava. Next base: position 4,201,951 of record NC_086248.1, on the reverse strand, counting down.
TTGGTGTCATTGAAGAAGGAACTGCAGCAACTTTATCTGTTGTCCATCCCATCCTCCAGTTTTCCAGGCTCAATTCATCCACCAGGCTGGACAGTGTTTCCAATTACAGTCAGTTTGGTGGCGCTACAGCCTCTGCTCCAGATTCTGCACTGTTGTTAACCTGCTGAGTTGAATCAAGGTTGTTGTCTTGAGAAAAAAAAAAAAAAAAAAGGAATCAGAGCACCTCAAAAATGGCCCCTGTGTAGACAAGTAAGAATGAGCACAGGAGGAATATTCCTCATGGAAACCAACAGGCTCACAGAATGACTACACCAGGGGGAAACCAAGCAGTCACAGATGAAGTTCTGAATAACATGGGTTATTAGTTGTTTGGGGGTTTTTGCAGTTTTGGGGTTTTTTCATTAGTGTTTCTAGAAGATTGATCTCTGGTCCTGAGGCCAACAGTCACAGCATGGCCACACCTGTACAGTTAAACTTCAGCTGGAGACCAGACAGAGAACTGATCCTTAGGCTGCTGTAAAGGTGTTTCCACCACATAACCAAGGAAGTGGTAAGTTCCCTGACATGCAATGTGTTCTGCAAGACACACAGGCAGCAGGGTGGATCTGTGTGCTCTTCTAGCTATTTCAACCAGCAAAAGCAATATTTGGGGCAGTGAATATATTTCAGTCTTTATTTATTAGTCTGTTTCAGCTCTGTTGTTGTGCTTTGTTGTTGTTGTTGTTGTTGTTGTTATTTTTTTGCCAATTGCCTGCCAAAACTTAAGCTCCATCTCATTCATAACTCATTCTATGATGATAGAAGATGGATTTTGACTTTTCAGTCTCAGCTGCTGTTGGTAACTTCTCGGTGGCCTTTCTCAGGAGTCTGTAACCTCAGCTTTCATAAGCAGCTTCTTGCCACTTTGCTTCTTTTGAGCATGTGATTATGTTTCACTGCATAAAATGTTCCTATCAGTCACTTCTGACACACAGATCATCTTGAACTTTGTGAAAAGTGCAGTAAAGACAACCTGCCCTCAGGAAGGTCATTAAAAACATTTCATAAAATATCTGTACTTAATTCGGATCAGACAAACCTGCCACAGCAACTAACAACAAGGACCATGTGGGGAGGGAGCCAAAGATGAAGCCAAAGCCAGAAGAAGTCCATCTCGAATTAGCTTTTGCTGTAAGGTACATTTTTCACTTCATAATGTTGAAATAAGTGTCACAGAATTATGATGTGGATCTCCTGCAGCTCCTGTGTCATATCTGTCAGCTTCATATTTCAGGGAGTCTTGTCAGGATCAGGGGAAACCTCAGTGAGGTGAACATTCCCAGCCTCCAACATGAAAGGCTGCATCACCTGGAGCTGCTGAATGACCCCAGGATCAAAGTAAAAGTCACACCTTGTGGACAAAATAAAAAACTATATTATTCAAATGATAATAATGTGTGTCAATGAAGATCATCTGTGTTAAAAAAAAAAAAAAAAAGGCAGTCTGTTTATATCCCAAAATGCTAAAGCTTTCTTCTAATGTTAGCAGCACTCTAATAATTCTTGGGATCACAAACAAAAGTCTGATTCACTGAATAATATTTAACAATGATTAGAAAATTGCGTCTATTATTTACCATGGAGAACAGCATCCTCTAAATACCAGTTTGAAGAGAACTTCCTAGTTTCCTCCTTTCACCTAGTTACAGAATAGCCCAGAAGAGTGATAATTCCTTTTATTTTCCAATATCACACTACATCCTTGATTTCTGGTACTCAGATACCTTGGGGCTATCTTAATGACCCTGTTCAGCCTTACTTGAGTCAATAACAAAATCCCCATGGACTTCAGTAGGGCCAGGATTAATTCCAGACAGCTCTGTTTATTAGCAATATTTCTTTGCCCTTATTCTATGGGACTTCTTGTATTCCTCACAAAAGCAATGCAGTGTGGCTTTTCCCTTTCAAAAGAGGTGGTTGCATCCAGACTACACAAGAGGAAAGATCTCTGATATGTGCTACCCTTTTTTCCTCATGCTTGGGAGACTTAATTAGCAGAAGCCAAAACTTTTCCAGGAGCTCTTCCAGTGTTAGAAGAGAATCAGACATCAGTAGAGAGGGCAGAGCAATGCTCAACTTATTTACTGTCTTATTATACCTTCGTGACTCTCCAAAATTCTCATTCTCAAAAATGACAATGACAGCATAGCTGGATTCTCTTTATCCCCTGAAACCCAGGTGGCAGTTCCCAAACATCTCCTGTCCCACTAAAAACCTGTCCCACAGCCACAGTGGATGTCCACCACACATCTGAACAGCATCAGCCTCCTTCAGGATGGATCAGGAACACACACAGGCCCATACACAATTACTGATCTGATTTCAGTGTCTATTATCTGTACATATTTAAAAGTGTGTGCCATCCACACAAGGGTTTTATTTTGTTCCCTGCATTTCAGTTTCTGCTCCACAGAGAATCTGTCAGATCATTATAAGCAATTGTTCTGATTTCATACCCATGCTGAGGGGACAATGTGGAAAAATGTGTGGAAATGTTTTGGGCTTTTTCAGGTGATTTTTGGTTTTCTTACATTTAACACATGGGGCTTTTTTTTTCCTGTACTTCATCTGAAATCATGGAAAGCCAATATTTCCAGCTTTGTGACATTTCAAGAATGAGAAAAATGGGAGAGAGAAGATTTTCATAGCAGGGATCAGTCTAGTGCAATAATCAAACCAGAGCAGCAGGTCCTGTGACCTCTCACAATTATTAACCAGTGCCTCAAAAAAAGAAAGAAATGCTATGGATAAAAGCAAAGGAATAATTTCATCTGTGGTTGCATGATATCTTACAATGTGACAACTTGGGGAGCTTTCAAAGAAATGATTGACTGTCTGGAAAATAAATATTTCTTGTTTTATAACTTGGTGAAGCATAGAAGCTAATTTGTTGCTAAAATTTTCAAAATATGAGCAGAAAAATCCACATAATTAGATACTTATTTGTCTGGTATCAGTTCTGTTCCCACTAATGAATTATCTAACTGAGGACTCAATTAATAAAAAAATTAAAGGAGGAGAATGTAATTAACACTAATCAATATGGATTTACAGAAAACAAATGCTGTCAAATAAACTTGTTTTTCTTCCTTTTAATGAGATGACAAAATTATCAAGTCCTAGAGCACATTTAACTTGCAACCACAGGGATGTTGACTACAAATATAACAATCCATCAAAATGCTAAATGCCATAAATGGATATAAATCTATCTATTTGATCCAGAAACAAATGAAAAAGAGAGAATAATGATTAAACATGTAAATTCCTAAAAATTTCATATTTTAGTTCCTGCCCTGACAATAGTTTATAATCCCATTGATGAGAATAAATAATGTCATTGATGATAATGTTTGTAATTTGATGGAGAGATTGCAGAAAAACTGGTTAAGGGGAAAAATGTACCTTGATCTGAATTGTTCAACGAGCTGGGTGTCAGTGATCAACTCATTAAAAGATGAAAAAGCAATTTCTACATCTTAGAAGAAAAGTACATTTTTTTTTTCTCCCTATGAAATGATGAAATCTGCTCTGGAAAGCAGCAGTTCTGAAAGGGAATTTTTGGTTGTAGAGGTAGATCCACCAAGCATGAGCTTGAACTTGAGGGCATGAGGCCAAGTGTCTTGTGTGTGACTACACAAAAGGATATAATGTACTTATTCATAAAGGTCATGTTGCATCTGTCACAGGTATGAAGCAACAGCATATGGAATATGAAGCTAATTTCTGATATATCCCTTCCATACAGCAGCTGGTGAACTGAATGAAGGGATGTGGCATCTCTGGTGTCACCAAAACTTTGTGTGAATCTTTACAGAAAATACCTGGGCTCCTGGTGGACACCCAGGTGGATGTGAGCCAGCGATGTGTCCTTCACACCAAGGTGGTGAAGTGGTGTCCTGGGCTGCACTGGAGGTGCTGGAAGCAGGTGGGAGGGGATCATTCCTCTCTGCTCAGCACTGGTGAGCTCAGAGCTGACAGAATCTGTGTGGGGCCAGAATGTTGTTAGCCCCACAAAGGTGCATCATCTCCTGAGGGCTGCCAGCAGCTCAGAAATGGCTTATAAAAATAGGGAGACAGCATGATCAGAGGTGTTTGGAAAAGCAAAAGGTTTTAATTAAGTTGAAAATTACAAAAATACAGAACAAAAGAGAAATAAGCTGTGCAAGGTGCAGGGAGGTCCCTTACACCTGCTAAGACACCCTGATAATGCCCTGCGAGTCTCTGTGCCCCCCTTTAAGTATGTAATGTTCTATGTGGGGGTTTTTTTTGTCATGCTGCCCAATAAAAAATAGCTACAGGTCTTGAGGTGCAGTTCAGGGATCCAACAGGTGCCTCTGTCCTGGCACCAGGCCAATTATGGTGAGAAAAGCATGGAAGTTTCTGATTCTTTGCCTTATAAGTGAAACACAGAATGAAACCCAAATCCTTTCCTAATGTGGGAATACCTGCTAAGGTGTGAGGGTGCATTGCTACATCAGCTGTGTCCAGTTCAAGGCTTCTCAGTGCCAGAGGGACATGGACAGACTGCAGAGTCCAAGAAAGGACCCCTGAGGTGACTCAGGTTCTGGAGCATCTCTCACAGAGAAAGGCTGAGAAAGCTGTGACAAGGTTAGCCTTGAGAAGAGAAGGCTCAAGGGGGATTTTATCCATGTACCTAAATCCCTGAAGGGAGAATGCAGATAGGACAGAGCCAGGCTCCTCTCAGTGGTGTCCAGTGAAATAACCAGAGGTCAAGTTCACCCACTGATACACAGGAGGCTCATCTGAACAGTAGAAATCACATTTTTATTGTGCAGGTGGCCAAGCACTGGCACAGGTTGCCCAGGAAGGTTGTGGACTTCCCTCCCTGGAGCTATTAGAAGTCATCTAGATGTGGTCCTGGGCAACAGGGCTGGGTGGCCCTACTTGAGCAGGGGGGGTGACCCAGATAGCCTCCAGAGGTCCCTTCCAACCTCAACCATTCTGTGATTCTGTGAGGTGTAAGAGAATCTACCATATAATGAAAAACAAAGCAAGCTTAATTTATACTTCTTAACAGCAAGGTGATACAGGGAGCTGCAAGAGTTAACAGATACACCCTACCAAAAGATTTTACTGTTCAGGGATTCAATTTGAATAAAACCCTGAATAGAAAAGAGATTTATATCTTTATCAGATGTAGTGATTAAGAAATTACTAATTTACTAAATTAGGCAAAGATTTTAGGACCATGGCCTTAAAAAGTAAAACCAAGACAGTGTTATTATTAGTGCTTCTGCAGGAACACTGTGGCTCATCCAACAGTTGTTCCATGCAGGTTCTCTGGCCTGTGTTCTGCATGTCTTGGGTTATGCAACAAAAAAAAAAAGTGTATTCTATTTCATCTGTAGAAAGCAGTTGGGTGATGGTTTCTTTTTTCTTTTTCTCTTGTAACTCCAGGGGGGTGCAGGGTGGATGCTTTCTGATAACAGACCAGCTGTTAAAACCAGGTGGGGCAGTGTTTCTTATCTCTTTCACCACTGTCCACCCTCTGGGGGATATCTTCTGTCAATGGGCCATTGAGGCTCACCAGTGACTGACACATTACACCATCCCATTGGGAGATGCTCCACCCAGTGGGGAGGAGCCAACCATTCCTACCAAGATAAAATGGGGACACAGGGACCCCAGGGATCCTCTTTTCCACTGGATTCTATGACTCTATAAATTATGATTAACAATGAACAAGGTAAGTCAAAATAGAGTTTCTGTAAAGAAATTGGTGTGGACAAGGTCATGCACACAGGAATAATTCAAGTAGGGCTGGGAAAGGGAAGCATTCTCCTAAATTCCAGTCCCTCTCTCCACTACACTGATCAAGGTCCCTTCATTTATACCCTATTAAGAGTATTTCTGGTTTATGTTTTCACTGATGTTTTACAGATTCATCATTAACTTATAATCAACACTAGTTACAAGAGGGGCTTTATCCAAAAAAAAAAAAAGAAAGAAACAAACAAACAAACAAAAAACTCAAACCCACAAAACCCCCCCCCCAAAAAAACCCCCAAAAACCAAAACAACAACAACAAAACAAAACAAACAAACAAGAAAAAACCTCACAAGGCTGAAACAAAGTTGGTCATTCAGGGAACCCTGACACTGCTCTTGTGATTCCAGCATGAGAGAAAACTCAGTTTAAAGCCCCTGGAAAAAAAAGTGGACCCCCCAAAAAACTGACCGTGATGAACCTTAATAACAAAGACCAATGTTGTCAAAACGGAACAGCAATTCTGAGAGTAGTTTTATTGAGAAGCATTGTCATTACATCTTTGGAAATGTATTCTGAAACTCCATAAACAAATCTTTTTATCAAAGTGCAGATTTTCATATTTTCTGCATTGTAAGTTCTCTTCTGGTAGCCAGATCAAATCATTAGATATTCATTTCAAAACTAGGAGTGGGAGAAATGCTAAAATTTGAATTTTCAAATTTTTCATTTTGATAGTAGAGAGCAAAATGTTTAATTTCACAACTGTTAAAAATTATTCATTTACACATGCTCATTCTTATGCCTGTTAGGCAGGAAAAATTGACTTTTATTGTGTTTTTGCATTTATAATATGAAAGCAATGATATACAATTACCTTAGGATTACAATTCTAAATTGCATATTTATATTAATATTAATATCATGTTCTATCACTAGAATGAATATTGCATGGAAAGAAATGAGGATACAGTTACCTAAACCAAACAAGTTCGTGCCTAATTTTTTAGGCCATCTCTGAATTATTTGCCATGACTTAACTAGCACAGAGTCATTTATATCCATATTAATAAATTTTAAGTGACTGATTGGACTCTAAATCAAGGTGATCATGTTGATTCGGATTCCTGGGAATAGTGTCTGGTCTTTCCTGCCCCCCAAACTGTGCCTGGAAGCTGCCTGAAATTTCTGATATGAGTCAAAACTGTGTCAGGATCCTGTGAACTTCTGAGGAATAGAAAAATTGAGCAACCAGAAATGTTCCTTGTCAGATATTTTGGGAAGGGAAGGGAAGGGAAGGGAAGGGAAGGGAAGGGAAGGGAAGGGAAGGGAAGGGAAGGGAAGGGAAGGGAAGGGAAGGGAAGGGAAGGGAAGGGAAGGGAAGGGAAGGGAAGGGAAGGGAAGGGAAGGGAAGGGAAGGGAAGGGAAGGGAAGGGAAGGGAAGGGAAGGGAAGGGAAGGGAAGGGAAGGGAAGGGAAGGGAAGGGAAGGGAAGGGAAGGGAAGGGAAGGGAAGGGAAGGGAAGGGAAGGGAAGGGAAGGGAAGGGAAGGGAAGGGAAGGGAAGGGAAGGGAAGGGAAGGGAAGGGAAGGGAAGGGAAGGGAAGGGAAGGGAAGGGAAGGGAAGGGACCAGAAGCCTCCCTATTACTTATACTGAAGTCCCTGAAGGCCACAGTGCAGTATGTTCAGTACAAACTAAAGGGAGAATCCAGGGAATGGTGTAACTCCAGATACATTATGAGCAATTTTGGGAACCTGAAATGCATTTCCCCTATAGATGCAGTTTGCTGACTTTGCTATGTCTTCTTTCATGTTCCCAGAATTTTCTCTCTCCCTAAAGCATTGCCTGTGGTCATATTTTCTGAGTGCCTACTGTGAGAAAGCAAGTTAAGAGAGTGGAAAAACTAAAAAGCAAGGGGGCTGGGAGTGATACTGGAGGAAGAAAAGTTATATTCTCAAAACAGATAATGGGCCAGATCTTAATTTTTCTTCTCGTCCCTTAAAATTGGTTAACTGTCTCCTGCCATGACATTTAAATATATAATTTGCTTTATTGCCTACATCCTAAAATGGAAAAACTGGATTTCCTCACATACATATGATTTAATTAATTTTTGCTAAGTTATATACAAACACTTTGTATCCACATAAGTATAGCTGAACTAAATTAAACTAATAGAAATGGAATCTCCTAATTTCCTGGCATTTTAAATATTCACTAAAACTAAGACCTCCCTTTAATAGGTACAGTTTGCCCTTTCTTGATTTTGTGACTCTATTAAAATATTGGGGGGTTGTTTGGGAATGGGAAAAATAGAGAAATAAAAAGGGAACCCTTTATTCAGATACACAAGCTAATTTCAGTGATGGTCCATATCCCAGCTGAGAAAAATTAAAGATAACCTGATATGGCTGATTTCAAATTTTCAATGAAACAAGTTCAGCAACTTTTCTGTGTGTTTTGTTTGGCTTCTAGGAGGAAGAAGGTTTAGAAAGGATTACTTCACTTTCAGAAAGTGGATGTGGAGATGACGGAAACCACGCAGCAGTGACAGCAGCTCTTGAGACTTCCTAGCCTCCCCTTTGTGTTCCAAGGGATAAATCATCCAGTGGTAGATTGTGCATAAAGCCTTCTGTTTAATGCTGTATCACCTAACTCCTGCTGTTCCTGTTGGTCATGGACTGCTGTGAGGTTGGCACTCAGTATTCCTGTTCAAAGAGGTTTTGGTCCTAAGACAAGGAAACACAGGGAAACAACATGGCCAATCCAAGCTCATCTGGCAGGGCAGTACAACCTGAGCAAGGCTTTGAGCTCCCTCTCCTAGGGAGCCAAGAACTTCTGAAGTTCACTCAACCTGAGCTGAGTACCCACATCAGAACAAGGTAAAGGTTAAAGGACAGTGGAATGAGAAAAAATGGCCTGAAACGTTCTTCATTCTTAACCTGGGAGATCAGATTGTCATTTCTGATCCAGAGGCTTTGGGGTCTGCAGAACAGTTCTGAAGAGGAGATGCCAAAGCTGCATCCCACCCACATTGTCTCAAGGTCCGGGGCCTTGCTGGCACCATGTACCTGAATTTCTTGTGGGGAAAAAAACCCTAGGCAGTACAGAGGGATAAACCCCATGGATTGCACACAAAATTAATCTTGAACACAAGAGTTCTCCTCAGTAGAGTAATGCAACAAACTCTTGGAGGGGCTCCATTTTCCAAAGAGCCACAGGCTGTGTGAGGCTTTGTCTGGAAGAAACTGGACGTGACCCATCAATGTGAGGGTTCACCAGCTGGGGTTCCTGACATCAAAAATTGGTCACTAAATGGGTACCAGAGATAAGTGAGTGAGGTTTGAGCTCATTTTTTATCACAATTAGACAAAATGAGTGTCTTCAGTTTTGGGCCCCTCACTAAAAGAAGGTGATGCTGGTGAAGGATGTAGAGAACCTGTGAGGAATGACTGAGGGACCTGGGGCTGTTAAATGTGGCAAACAGTTTAGACCTGTCCATAAGAGTTCAACACATGTGGCTGAGCTTTCCTGCCTTGTTAAAACCTGCTCTAGGTATCTTTCTTGCTGCTGGGTTTGGTGATGCCCTTCCTTGAAGAAAGCACTGTTGTGTTCAGGAAAATGTAAAATAATGGGGACAGAATTTTTAGTAGGGCCTGTAGTGACAGAGCAAGGGTTTTAAACTGAAAAAAAAGACAGATTGGAACAAATATAATGAAGGAATTTTTCAATGAGAATGGTGAAACACTGGCACAGGTTACCCAGAGAGGTGATGGATGCCTCATTTCTGGAAACATTCAAGGTCAAGTTGGACAGGGCTTGGAGCAACCTGACATAGTTGAAGATGTCCTTGCTCATGGGAGGGGGTTGGACTAGATGCCCTTTAAAGTCCCTTTCTAATCCAAATTATTCTATCATCCTACAACTGTATAATTCTATGAAAAGCCCTGGTTGTGTCTGGAGATGTAGCAGGAAGCATAGATATACCAGCAAACATTATGGAAAGTTGGAGTTTTAAGAGAAGAATCTTGGTATTATTCACAAAGAATAAGTATAAAGTGCTCACCAAAACAATGATTTTGTAAAGCCATTAGTAGGCTGGCAGTAAATTTTGAGATACCTGCAATGCAAATTAAAAGCTTTAATTAAAAAATAAGCTTTAAAAAATAATATTGATTTGTGAAATACACGTGAAAGCATACAGAAGAAAAATATCAGGAGGAAAAAAAGAGCTGGTTAGGAGGAAAAGGTACCAAACACGTTCAAAAAGCACGGATTTTGCCAGAACTCGGAAATCTGCCTTTCCATGAGCACAGCGAGCAGCAGAGGGCGCTGGGATAAACGAATTTCTTTTAAACTCCTGCCAACAATACGGATTTGCTGGGAGTTGGATAATAAGGGAGATAGGTTTTTATTTATGGAGATCCATGCTAGATTTAAAAGACAGAGCAAGTTTTAATGCCCATTTCTGAAACAGGGCCTTGATTAGGGACAGACAAAAAACCAACCAAACAAAATCTAACAACAAACAATAAGTCTGGAAAAAGGACATGAAATAAAGGTAACATAACTTACTGATTTTTTTTCCGAGTTCTCAACAAAGTAGCCATCCTGTTATTGTAGGTTGTCTCCCTTCCAGGGCTATTAGATATTTCATTGGGATAATTAGGATATTCAACATAGTCTGTATTCTCACTATTCTACAGTGAGTAATACTCACAGTATTGAATATGAGGTATAAAAGATTTATTCTGATTTTAAGGTAGAAGTTCAAACACTGAATGGCCTGTTAATCAAAAATCAATGTAAATAAAAACCTGCAACTTCATCTTTAAGGAGGAAAAATTCGTATCAGCATCATTTCTAGCAGAGGAAATATTTGTGTTTCTAACTCCCAAATATGGACCTGGACCTCTTGGAGCAGGTACAGAGTGGAACACGGAGATGCCCTGAGGATTGGAGCAGACAGGCTGAGAGAATTGAGGTTGTTCAGCCTGGAGAAGAAAAGGCTCCGGGGAAACCTTAAAGCCCTTTCCAGTGCCTAAAGGAGCTCCAGGAGAACTGGAGAGGAGCTTTTAAAAGGGGCTGGAGGGGCAGGAGAACGGCTTTAAACTGAAAGAGAGGAGAATTAGAATGGAGATCAGGAAGGAATTGTTCCCTGTGAGGGTGGTGAGGCCCTGGCACAGGGTGCCCAGAGAAGCTGTGGATCCCTGGAAATGTCCTAAGGCCGGGTTGCAGGGGGCTTGGAGCACCCTGGGGCAGTGGAAAGCGCCCGTGCCCGTGGCAGGGGGGTTGGAAGGAGGGAGATCTTCCAGCCCTGTTCCGAGGAGCGAGTCCCCATCAGAGGGCGCCGCCGCCCCGCTCATCGCGCTCCGAGCGCCGCGTCCCGCGGGCAGCGCCGGCGCCGGGGCTGCTCCCCCCGGGCACCGAGACACGGACAGGGATCCCTGCATTAAAAAAGGGAAATAATTGTAACATAGTCCTTCACTAGGCTGAGGCTGCAGCGCCCGTGCAAAGTTCACCGCACGAAAAAAATACACGAAAAAAAATCCGAAAAAAACCCAAGGGTGTTTTCCTTGGAAGGGATTGGAAAAGCGCGACGCAAACTGCCGCGAAACGGCTGGTTTCCCTCCCCCCACCTTTTTTTTTTTTTTTTTTTTTTTTTTTTTTTTTTTTTTTTTTTTTTTTTCTTTTTTCCCCTTAGTTTTGAAAGTATGGGTCGTAGTGGTCAGTTTTGGGGGTGCCTGTCGCCTTTTGGACGCAGGGTTCATCGCGCTTTTGAGGGATGAATCGGTGCAAGTGTTGCTGCGTGGAACTGCTGAATTAGACTGGAGGCAGCTGCGGGGGTGGGGGTGCAAAACGAGCGCAAAAATACAATGCGAAGAAGCTTACTTTTATAAATGAACATTTGTTCGTTTGTCATGTTTTGCAAATGCAAGAGAAATGTGATAGCAGTGGGGTTTAAAAATCAGAATTTACTGTCTAAACTAATATGTTAGCAAGGAGCCCGTGGACGTCAAGTCTATTTTAGAGTCCTCTTTTCTTCACTCCCCTCCTGTCCCCTCCCCCAGCTGGCAGAGCATGTTTAATTCAGGGTGCAATTGTGGAGCATTAGCCGTCACGAAGCTCATTCACTCTGCCCTGTGCCAGCCTTCATGGCTCAAAGACTTTCACAAAAGTGATGGCAAACTGTCCCTTTCTGAGCCTGGTATTTTTCTAAGAGGGTCATTCAGATCTGTAGGTGCGTAAGGGTGGCTGCATGGGTATCTCCGCACCTCCCAATACAAACAGCTCACACCTTTTCTCCTTTTTCAGCATTTCTTACCCTATTGCCTCAGTTGAAATGACCAGTCCAACCCACTCAAAGATGTGCCCTTTTTTCTGCTCCTCCTCAGTGCAGCACTGGCTGTGCTGAGCAAAATCTGCTTTAATAACTTCTAGCAGGAGCGTTGTCCAGCTCCTGCTGTAATATCTGGCCACTATTTGCCTCTTGCCTTTCGTGGGCTGAGATTTTAGCAGAAGATGCACACTGAGAAATGGGGAGGGGTGGCGGGGTGCTGTAGAGACTGAGGGAGAAAGGGATGAATTTGGAATTTCTGCCTTAATTTGAGGCCAAAGCGAACAGAAAAAGCAAAGCCCACCCTTCCCACCAGCCAACCACACACCAGCAAGCGTGTCTCCTGATGAAGCTCTCCTCGTTTCCGAGATTATATATATATATAAAAGCATCTTTACCTGTAGGACCTTTGAAAGTACAAAGGACACTGTGCACTTTCCCACAGGATCCCGTGCAGAATAACAAAGATTCGTAGGAACCTTATAGGCAGAGCTTGAAATTTCCAGAGACAGGACCTTGAATTTAGAAACACCTTCTTTCTCTCTGTCTCTCTGCCTCTGTGCCTCATCTTTTTTTCTCATTTTTTCCCCTCTTGGTGCACCAGCCCACTGCAAAGCTCGATTGTTTCCTTTCGAAGGCAGAGATGGGCTCTGCTGCCTGTGTCGGCTCTTTGCCGTGCAACGTGTTAAAAAAATCGGACAATGCGAAGGAGGGTTTGCCTGGGGGGGAAAAAAATAAAGGTTAAAACTGGTCTAACTCCTCCTCTCCCCTTCCAAACCGAGGGCTACCCGGGAAATGCACAAATATAACTCTATTTTTAATCGTTTTCTGAAAGTAGTAAAGGCTATTCAAATGTGTGCACAGAAGGGTTTGCTAAACTCCCTTATTTTTCCCTTTATTTTTTCCCCATATGAAGCATTTCCAAGTTATAAAATATACAGTCCAAGCCTGAAGTCTAAGGCTTTCCAGTGGAAATCATTGATCTAAATTTACTCCTTTTAGATTTGCTTGAATGTGCTTTGATGAGACGCTGTTTTGCTGTTTAACTGCATATGAGAGGATAATTTCTGGACATGTAAATAAAAGCATATTGCATGTGGGGAAAAGCATCATATCTCGTTGTAAATGATGAATCACAGTGCAGAGGCAACTTATCCTTTATTTTATCATAGGGAAGATCGAAAAAAATTAATTTATTATCATCTATCTATCCATGCATCCATCCAACTATCTACTAAAATAGCAGATAGATGCACTGCATATCACGCGTATTTAATCCCTCTATAGCAACATAGATATGTGTAAATGTCTAACTAGATTCACAAATATGCATTTAAATACACTCCTATATAAACTGACCACGTTTGAGTGCACATGTGCATATGTAACATGCAGTCTCCATGTGCCTACATGTGGAAGAATATATACAATTTACATGTCTAAATGTGGCAGCTAGTATGTCTATACGTGGGGAAAAGTTGCCAGTTTGGGGATATTTGTGTGAATAAGTGCCTGTAAGTGTAAATCTGTGAACGTGCAGCTGTGTGCATGTATATATTTTATATGCCTGCATATAAGTGTCTATATGTGTGTATATGTCTCTATCTAGTCACATATATGTCTGTAGCTATATGTAACTGTGTAACAGATAATGTTTTTTACTATCCGATCGAGGTAGGCTTCTGCAGCCTATTGTTTCAGACAACAGATATAAGTTGCGATGGAAGAGGAACGTCGGATTTGGTGTCTGTCCCCCATTTCCAATTATAGATGGATCATTACAGACAGAGAAGTACTGAGAATCCAGACATCTGCTCTTCACATGAATGCACTCACCTCCTAGAGAACAGCCTGCCATCATGCTCTGGAAACTGGTTGAAAATGTCAAGTATGAAGATATCTATGAGGTGAGTATATAATATGCATATGACTAAGAGAGTATATGTATATTTAAATATACATCTAGCATATAGATACAGGCATGGCTATATAATACATATATAGCTCTGCATATACATCCAGGCAGAAACAGACACACACCAGCACACACGAATATAGAGATGGGAAACCGAGAGTAAATGCTTAAATGCTTATTTATTTGCATGTTTGTATTCAGCATGCCAAGCCCTAAACTTTTTAATTTTTTTTTTCATGGAAAAACTGCTTGATGGGATTTAAACATCAAAGAAATGATCTGGGGATTGGAATGAGGCAACTTAAAGGAAAGAGTCTGAGTGTTTAGACCTCCAATTATATATAATTCGATTAAATATGGACAAATGTTGAGGACAATTAAAAAGAGAGAGAAAAAATAGAAAAGAAACACAAGCCGGTATTCAGGGACTGGATGCATTTCTTTCTTTTATTTTTTATTTTGCAATTCCAAGCGCAGCTCAACCTGAATATGGACTTTACTATTATCATTATTTTTCTTGTTTTCACAATCGGATACGTTTTTTACGACTTTTTAATGCCTCTACACCAACAGATAAGATGTGCATGTGTACATATACTGGCATTAATTAAGCGGCACACACATTCGTGTGTGAGTTCACACGCCCGAACCGACACAGTCAAAGGCAGCTCCGCATAGTCCGCGGACACGAAAAGTTGTGAGCTTTATCCAGACCTTATTTTCGAGGTCAAAAAGCAAACGGAGGGGGGAGGAAAAAAATCATAGCTCAAACAGTGCGAAACCCTTCTTAATTTTGCACGTTTTCCTGAGCCGGATCTTTCCCAAACGGGCTCCGCGAATGTATTCCTTGTAAGTTAAACCAGCGTGCGGGATTTTCTCAGAAACGAGGGGGGAAAAAAGAAAAAAGGAAAAAAGAAAAAACGGAAAAGATGAGTGAGGAATGGCGCTCCACAAAATCTCCTTTTTTTTTTTTTTTTTTTTAATTGTTTTTATTTTTTAATTGAGAGGGAGGCGTTTGCACGGCGATCATGGGGGAGATTTTCGGAAGGGCGCAATTCCGCCACCTCCAGCCCGGGAGCGGCTCCGTGGGGAGGCGGCAGGGCAGGGACCGGGGACAAGGGAGGGACCGGGGACAGGACAAGGGCCGGGGATGGACCGGGACCGAGCAGGGACCGGGAATAGGGCAGGGGCTGCTCAGGGACCGAGCAGGGAACGGGGATCGGGCAGGGGCTGCTTAGGGACCGAGCAGGGACCGGGGATCGGGCAGGGGCTGCTCAGGGACCGAGCAGGGACCGGGGATCGGGCAGGGGCTGCTCAGGGACCGAGCAGGGACCGGGGATCGGGCAGGGGCTGCTCAGGGACAGAACAGGGACCGGGGATCGGGCAGGGGCTGCTCAGGGACCGGGCAGGGACCGGGGATCGGGCAGGGGCTGCTCAGGGACCGGGCAGGGGCTAGGGAGAGCCTGGGGATGGATCAGGGACCAGCGACAGGGCAGGGAGCGGGGGCTGAACAGAGGCCGGGAAAGGACCGGGCACCGAGCTGGGACCAAGAGACAGGGCAGGGAAATGCGCAGGAGCCGGGGAGGGACCCGGCAGCCACCGGGGACCGGGCAAGGACAGGGCAGGGGCTGGGTACCGAGGAGAGAGGGCACATGGAGCGAGGGGCTGGCTGCTGGTTAGAGACCGGGGATCGGGCAGGGGAAGTGTCCTGGGAAGGGGACGGGCAGGAGCCGGGCAGGGCTGGGGATCGGGACTCGGCCGCAGCTCCCGGGGAAGCGCCTTCGGGGCCGCCCCGTCCCCAGCCCCGCCGCTCAGCCCGCAGCCCTCCCCTCCGGGAGCTGCTCGGCACTCACAGAGGGGAAACTCCCTGGAAATGAGCAGTGAAGGACCGAGGGAAGGTACAGCTCCGGCTGCTCCCGGCCGGAGAGAGGACGGGATGGAGGGAAGCGGGGAGGGGACCCTCCGGCAGCACGGGAGAATTGTCTCCGCTCCCAAAAGCCGCCGTCAGGATAATTACCATGGGCACAAGCCGGCATCTGCAGAGCGAGTGGAGAACGAGCGCACACGTGTGTGTGTCTGTGTGTGTGTGTGCGTGTCCCCGAGTGTCCCCAGCCCGCTGAGCCCTCGCTGCCTTTCCCTCCCCATCTCCCGGCACAGCCCGGCCATTGTCTGTGCCCGCAGCAGCAGGAGACAGAACATCTCCCCTCGCTGCCTGCCGAGGTTGGGGATGAGGGCTTCTTTTTCCCTTTTTCCACCCTGCTTTTGATGGGGAGGGGTTCAGGAGTCACGGACACCCGCGTTGGTAGATTGCCGTGGGAGAGAAGAGCTGGGGGAGCGCATGGATGGGATTTGGCCGCGGGCAGGGAGTGTCCTAACTTGGGGATGCGCTCCGGGGCATTCTGTAACGCGTAGCCTAGCAAAAAAAAAAAAAAAAAAAAAAAAAAAAAAAGAGAATTGCTGTTCTTTTCCCTTTTTTTTTTTCCTTGTTCTTTTTTTTTTTTTTTTTTTTTAAGACCTAAAACTCTTTAGCTTTTTCTTTAAAAATATTTCTCTCTCTTCTTTCCGATATATAATTAACAGCACGGTGCTAGAGGCGTCTCAGCCGCTTAAACAGAATCTGTTCTTAAAACAAAAGTGTGTGTGTGTGTGTATGCGCGGGGGGGCAGCGCTGGGAAGTGTGAGTCTATTTAGGAAGGAACGCAAGTTGAACTTTAACAGAAATGGCAGACAGTCCAGTTGAACGGGTTCCTGCAACATCAAAAAGGTTTTATATCGCCCCTGGCTTTGCCTCAAAACTATAAATTTACTATCCTTTAAAATTCGCTCGATGCGTTTCACATTTGGGTGGAAATCGGGAAACCTATGTACGTATATATTTTTTCTTTTTCATATCGGGTGGTAGAAAGAGGATTCAGACAAAAAAAAAAGTGGAGATCAACATTGCAGATACAAGTATTTATTTGGCTATTGTGAATAAATACGATCTGTAACAAGCAGCAGAAGGGTTTAATCTTCACTGTAAATAGACATATATGACAATGACTGCGCGTTTCTTCTTCCATTCCTTTAAAAAATACCCCCCAAAATGAGAAAAGCTTCTTTTTTTCATTATTTGCTTTAAAACCCCAACAACAAACTGCAAGAACAAAAGCACCAAAGGCAATAAATTCTTTATATTAGGAACGTATAATTAAATATGTAATAGAAAGGAAATATACTTTTCGCTGCTTCTTCTTCTTCTTTTTCCTCTTCTTCTTCTTCTACTTTCTTCTTTCTTCTTCTTCTTTTTCTTCTTCGCCTCAAGCACTGCTTCATCTCCCTTCCTCGCTCCAGCTCAGCAGTGTCTACGTTCCACATCTTCCTCCGCTCGAGTTAATTGAAGTTCTGCCTCTTCCTCGCTAAACTTTTTCCCCCCTCTCCCTCTCCCCAAACTCTGCCTCTGCCAGCCCCCCTCGTCTGATTACATCTAGTAATTCTCCACTGAATGAACGTCATTTACAATAGTAGGGGAGCTCTCGAGCTGGCTGCCAGCTTCACGCTCCATTTGGTCCTGCATTCTCCCTTTAAAGTAGTCGTGTAATATTAATAGTCATGAATATCAATTATTATGAGGCGGTGTAGAGAAGGAAAGGGAGGAAGGGGTAGCGGAGCAGTCTGAGCCTAGCCTTGGGTTGAAGAGGATTGTATTTGGGAGCTCAAAGGCAAAAAAAAAGAAAAAAAAAAGAAAAAAACAAACCAAACAAAAACCAAAAAAAAAAAGGACGAAAAAAAACCCCGAGAGGGAGGGGTAAATCGTATATGTAGATAGAGGTTTCCAGGCTCGGTTTTGGGGGCACTGGTCTCTTCTCTCTTTTTTTTTTTTTTTTTTTTTTTTTTTTTTTTTTTTTTTTTTTTTTTTTTTTTTTTTTAAACCTTTTTTTTTGATGGATAGACTTCGAAATATCTCAAGCTGTTCTCCTGTGTCCAACACGTCCCTTTGCAGATCTCCTTGATATTTTTTCCCTCCAATTATTAGTATAATTACCATTATTTTATTTTTAGCTATTACAAGACTTTTTTTATTTCCAGATGTTAGTCCACACCTATTCCGCCATGGTGAGTTTGGATCCATGTTGTACTAGAATTGCATGTTCTCTCTCTCTCTCTCGATCTGTTGTGTCTCTCTCTCCCTCTCTCTGTCTTTTTAAACGCCTTTGGCTTGGTAATTTAGCACAATAATTGGAGGAGGCTTGCAGCTGCTTCTCCCTTTTTGCATTGTGTGTTCCCGATTTGAGCTAGGGGAGTCTGGGGGGGAGAGCAGGGGCAAAAAGAACTTTTCTTTCTTGTTGTTTTTCTTTTTTTTTTTTTTTTTTTTTTTTTTAACCATGTGTGCCATTGCTTGTGGGGGTTTGAGCTACACTTTGTGGAATAGATATTTTTCTTGTTTACTTTAACCTCGCAGCTTCAGTGCGTTGGAGTTGGACAAAACTCCTCTCCCACCTTTTCTCTGAAGCCTCTACACACTCCCCCCACCCCCTGTCCCCCCTACACAACTCAAAGACTTTTCATTACAATTAACCCCCACCCCATTCTCTGGAATATAATATCGGAAAAGGAAACAAAAGACACTGGAAGTTGCTGCAGAAATCATAGTGCCTGGATTTGTTCAATACCGATGTTTCATTTTTATTTGATTTTTTTTTTAATTTATTTTTAAGGGGTAGACTCTCTTTAAGCAAAGATTCCCTGTAATTTTTATTTTGGCTTTTTTTTTTTCCTTTTTTTTTTTTTTTCCTTCTTCTTTTTCCCAATTCCTTTTTAACACAACTTCTCACCTCGGAGCCTCCCGAGAAGTGCAACTTTCTTTCTGGGCTTTTCCACGTGAAAATGGGTCGGTGATTTTGAGTTACAGGACTTGAGCAGAGGGAATAAACAGATGTTGGGAAACTTTAGGCAGGAGAAGGGGTTGGTTGTCTGGATAGACGGGTGGTTTAGTGCTCTTAATTTTTTATTTTTTAATATTTTTTTTACCGTTGGTTTGGTATGAGGGGGCTGTGGATTGGGAATTATACTACTGGTCTGAAATTGCAGATCGTACATGTATTTGGAGCACTAGTCCTACATTTTTAATTATGACATTTAACAATTCTCCCTCACACCCCCCGCCCCTTCCCCCTCCTTGATAGTTCCTGGGAATAGACATGATGTGGGTGCAAAACATTGGAACATTTCTAATAAGTAGCGGGGGAAGGGGGCACATCTGAATCCCACTTTCCGGCTTTTTAAGTCCTATTTTATTTTATTTCACTTCGGGGTGGGTTTGTGCTCCTTTTAGTTTTTCTTTTCTTTTTTTTTTCTTTTTTTTTCTTTTTTTTTTTTCCCTAAAAAAGTCCTCTTTTTTTGTTGTTGTTTGTATGTCATTCCGCTTGTAGGACCGGCATGATGGAGTGCCCAGCCACAGTTCCAGGCTGTCCCAGCTGGGATCCGTCTCGCAGGGACCCTACTCCAGCGCTCCTCCGCTCTCTCACACCCCATCCTCGGATTTCCAGCCGCCTTACTTCCCACCCCCCTACCAGCCTCTTCCTTACCACCAAAGCCAGGACCCTTACTCCCATGTCAATGACCCCTACTCCCTAAACCCCCTGCACCAGCCCCAGCAGCACCCCTGGGGACAGAGGCAGAGGCAAGAGGTGGGATCAGAAACCGGGTCACTGCTGCCACAGCCTCGGGCCGCCCTGCCCCAGCTCTCGGGACTGGACCCCAGGCGGGACTACCACTCAGTTCGGAGGCCAGACGTCCTCCTGCACTCAGCTCACCATGGCCTTGACTCCGGCATGGGGGACAGCCTTTCTCTGCACGGCATCGGACACCCAGGGATGGAGGAGGTCCAGGTAAGGCACCGCGTTTCTTTCTGCTGGCCAAAGCAGCTGGAGCCCCCGTGCCTTGGGCTGGGAATGATCACTGAGGGATTTCCAGCAATATCGCTGTGGGTTGCCATTCTTTTTGCACACCGGGTTTGTAATTGTGGTACTCCCCCTCCCTCTCCCTCTATTTTTCTCTTTTTTATTTTTTTTAATAAGAGAATTTATTTCCTCGCTGTCACGCACATACTCTGCTTTATAAATCCTCCCCTACACGGCAAGGCAGCAAAGTGCAGGGGGAAGGCGGACATGCTGCTCTAAATATTCCACGTGTTTCAAAAGCTGGCAGCGTTCAGGCTTGGCTTTTCAAATTCCAGTTATTTCCCATGCAATCTCAGCTTCCACTCCCCTCAACCCCCCCTCTCCTCCCCCCAACCAATTTCCTGCCGTTCAGAGATTTTGATGAAACTGTCGAATTACTTCATTTTTCATCCGGGAGGGAGGGAAATTATAAACAAAACCCAAACCAAAAGCAATAACTGGTGATCAGGGACGGGTCCCGTGTCCGTCCCCCCACTCCCCCTTATTTGGGAAGTTGCTTGGTAGGGTAGCACTGATTTTAAACAGTTTCATTCCCTCTTTTGGATAACAAAGGAGTTTCGCCGGGCTCAAAGCGCAGCGTTTCCCAGCTTTCTTCCATCCCACGCGAAACTCATCATCACGTGTTATTTCCCAAAAACAGAAGGACCCTTAACAGCTTCGCTGCTGGGGCGGTCTGCACCTTGCTGGAGCAGGGCACGGCCAGCCCGTGGGGATCCCCGAGGTGGGGCTGGAGCCCCCAGGGTCCAAGTCCTGCCTCAGGCTCTCCTAATAGGGATTTTGGGGGTTCCCCTCCACGCGTTTTTATTATTTTTCCCCAAATTTTTCTTTTTGATATATCATATCTGCATATGTATTTAGTCTGGGGATAAATAACGGTATGGAGCACTGAATGAAATAACTGCTTCAAAGTTACAGAAAGGGAAAAAGAAAGAAGAAGGGAGGAGCTGGGGAAATAAAAAATAGCCGTGAGAAAGGATGCTGTTGGACATGTGAGGAGTCAGCGGCAGGGAAGCGGAGGGGATGCGTTGCTTTGGCTTGAGGCTGGTCTTAGGGCTGCACGGAGAAATCCCCGAGCTTTGCTGGGGGGAAAGGTCTTAGAAAAAAAGAAAGGTTTCGCTGTTTGGATTCGCTCCTGCCCCCGAGCTCCGTGACCGTCGGGTCGCTGATCTCTGCGGGTTTCCGAGGAGGCTTCGAGACCTGGGGCAGCCCTGGCGGTGCGCAGGTCTCGTCTCGCATTCCTGCCTCAGACAAAGTGGTCTGCAAGTCAAGGCGAGTTTTACCTCTGTGGATGTAGAAAAGAGATCGCTCTCCTCCTTCCTCTCTGCGGCCGACAGGCGTTAAGTACTGCTTGTGCCTGGATATTTACACTTTCCCCAAAGAATAGCCGTTAATTGTTCTGCTTTTATGAGAAAGAGAGTAAAACAGAGGAGAGAGAAGGAAAGGAAAGAGATTTAAAAAAAAAAAAAAAAAAAAAAAAAAAAAAAAAAAAAAAAAAAAGAGAGAAGGGAAACATAAATGCAGAAAGGATGAAAGAAGAGATGAAGAGAAGATAGAGAAGAGAAGGAAAGGAGGGGGAAAGATAAGGAAAGAAAGAGAGAAAGACATAAGGGAAGGGAGAGAAGAAATAATAGGAAGGAAGGAGCTCAAATAAAGCAGCTCTCCACCCATTTCCCAATGAAACATCCCTTCTGCGGGAAGGGCACGGCGCTGGTGGAAGGTGCGTTCCCCCGATGCCCCCAGAGCAGCGGGGCCACCCGCGACCTCTCCCGGGGCTGGCGGGGCCGGGGTGGGTGCGGCGGGATGGGGACAGGATGGGGACAGGATGGGACAGGCGAGGCCGAGCACCAGCAGGGCCGGGGTTCGTGGGCTGGGGAACGGAGACAGCGGGAAATTAAACAGGCCCATCATTGCTAAAAGTTTGTTCCCAGGTTGGGGGAGGAGGGGAAGAGGGAGAGGAGGGTATCCCAAGGAGAAACACGTGAAGGAAGAGGTGTCCAACTGCAAGTGAAGGCAGGCAGGAGGGAAAGCAGCCCAGAACTCGCTGCTGCCGCTCAGCATTTTCTATTCTTGTCCCCCCACTAGTGACAGACGAAGTTGGGCAGTTTTCCATCTTGACATTTAATATGGATTTATTCTAGATTCGAGGAGCCTTTTCTAGCAACAGGATTTTTATTTTGGCGATGTACACTCATTATCCTTCATCATTAGATATATTTCCAGGAAGAGTTTCAAATGCTGGGGTTTCTTTTTCTTATTTCAGTAGTCCAAAAAGTTGAACGGCTATCTAGATGTAGAGTTGGATAAAGATGCTTTTCTTTGCTTTAGCTTATGCATGTCTGATGGAATATGTGCCATGAGGATGGGCTGGGCTGAGGAGAAGGAGACAGAGGGTGCGTGACAGAAAGAAACAGTGGTTATTTTATAAACACCAAATCCAGCCCATGTGTGAGCCATTGTCCGGGGCTGGAATTAAGTGATTGTAACACGATAGCGCTCTGTTATTGTAAACAGGACACACTGTATTGCTATTGCTGCCCCTCTCGAGAGGAATTTTCAATCTGTGATTTACAACCTTCGGGCAGGGAACAGAGAAGCCAAGACCTACTTATGGAACAAAAATTTGCATCATCTAATAGGGGCTCTGAAAAAAACCCATCATTGTAACCCCAGGTATTTTTCCCCCCACCGGCTGGGAGGAAGCAGGGTTACAGTGATAAAGGATTCGATGAAGGAAAAATGGAAGGGGAAATTCAGATTCTGTAGACTCTTTGAAGGAAAAGATAGAGCTCAGTGTTTAAGGTTTTCACCCAGATGTATCCATAGAAGTTAAATAAGGTGCTTACAGATAGTACTTAGGAATCTTCATGCTATCAGGTTATTGGAGGAGGGAAGGGAGGGGAATCTTCCTCTCCAGATTTTCCAAGTATATCTGGAAACTCATCACCTTTCCCCTCCCTGCACACACACCTCCGCTCCTCCTCCTCCTCCTCACTCACGCTGCTGCTACGTGCTAGCTAGAGACACGGAAAGTTAAGTTGCACCAAAACACCCAAGTCTCTTATAAAGTAACCCCTGGTATCACTTTTAACTAAAGAAGTCTAGTAATTAAAAGTCTGAGTTGTTTTTCCACGTTTCCGCATGCAGTCCTAATTAAATCTTTACGATCCTCTCTGTGACTATTAACTGCCAGCATGCTGAGCGAATATCCTGTACAAAAACCCAGCAGGAGGGCGTAATTAGATAGAAAATCAGACAGGAGTCTTCTCATTAACTACAACAACTAACCCACGTTGCTGATGGAGCGAGCTGAGTGCACGCACACGCATAAAGGGTGCGCGCAGCCATCGGCTCCAGAGATAAGGTGAGATAAGGAGGAAAAAGATGAGGGGAAAAAGGAGGGGAAGGTGATGTTTCAGGTTTACCTCCGTTTCTGTGGCATCGAGGTGCGCCACGCTGCGCTCCAGCAGGCTGCAGGCTTTGCTCATCATCCCTCGTTGGGAGCTGCTCAGGGAAAGGAGGGAAGACTTTGTAATTTTATTTTGTGCCCTTTAGGTATGTAGCCTATTGATTACGAGAGAGAGACACAGCCATGCCCAAACACAGCACATGAGGCCCCGCTCTGTGTGCGCGCTCGTTTGAGGGTGGATGCGAGGAAAATGAAAGGAAAGCTTTCATAGAAAATATTGTTCCATGGCATTTTGGGGAGATGTAATTTTCTCCTGAAACCGCATTCCATCTGGAATGTCTCCGCTGAGCACAGAGACGGAGATAAGGGCCGGATCCGAATAAGCTCAGATTCTCGGCATAGCAGAGACAAAGTTAAAATAATGGTGAAGTAAATCGTTGCTTTGTTGTAAAGTTGTTTTGCCTATCAAGGAAAAACGTGACAACTCCCCAAATATGCAATAACACTGAAAAACCCAAACCCTTTAGTAATAGTAATGGGAAAAATAGAACAATAAAACCAAGAAACCCAAAGGTCCCCTTTTTCTTCAGAATTTACCCTAAAACTGAACCTGTCGGAATTCTGCAATAAATTATTCTTAAAACACTTCTTCTTTTTCGGAGATGGCTTTACTGCACAGAACGCAGATTCAGCAGTAATTTTGGTTTGTTTGGGGGCTTTTGTGTATCCCACTTTCGTTTTGAGAGATGAAACCCAACATTTGCTGTGTCCCCTGTGCTCGTCTTTGTTCTCCTCCCTGCTAAAGAAGTTAATGCTATAATAACAGGTGTGCTCCTCGGCGGGCTGGAAAGAAAGGGGGAAAAAGGGGGGAAAGAAGGCTTTGAAATTCGGAGATTTTTTTTTTCTAGGCAATCAATTTGATGGTTCATACTTTTGAATATGTGTATTCCCGCTCCTCCCTCCCCGTCCCCACCAATTCAGGACATGGAAGCAACCTCGGGAGCTGTAAATCTCTTTCTGCTCGTCCCCTGTACGATGTGGGCGTTGCACAGTGCTCCGAAAGGCTCAGGCTTTAATTAAAAGTCCATAATGTAAACTATGATATATAAAAAGTAAATGGCCCTTGAATTATTAAGATGTAGCAGGGTTAAACAAACAAACAAAAAAAGAAAACAAAAAAGGAAAAGGAGGAGGGGGAGGAAAGGGGAGGGAACATTTAAGTTGTCCTTAATCGTGTTCTTTTATGTCATGCAATAGATCTTGCAGATGTTGCCAAATTGCCACATTTTCAAAGGAAGAAATATAAAGCTTTATGGAATGCAAAGAAGTCTATGTGATATCTATGTTTTATAAGATAACAAAACCAGTATTGCACCCCATATGCTTCACACCTCCTTTTGTTTTATTAGAAAACTATATAATTTGTAAGAATTTAATTTCCTTGTCGATTGGGGGAAATAATAATAACAACAATAATACTAATAATAACAATAATAAAAAAATCCCTCATCCCCTAGTGAATTAATATAAATGGAAATAACAGAGACTCCAGTTTGGAATGACATGATTTATGTACGCGATTCTTTAATATCCAGTCGATTTGAATAGTGATGTTTTTATATCCACAGTCAGTTGAAGATGCCAATAACAGCGGTATGAACTTATTGGACCAGTCTGTCATTAAAAAAGGTATGGATTATTCCAACAAGCTAGACAAACTTTTACTGTGTAGCGCTATCTTCATGATATATTTTGACTTTTGGGGCAATGAATTTCTCCGGGAAGCAGGCAGCAAGATGAATAGTTGATGGGATCAGCAGATAGAGCGAAGGGATAAGACACGCGAAAGGAAAAGTTTATATCCCCGCCTCCCCCGCCCTTCAAAGGGTTTAATTACACGAATGCTCTCTAATGGGGCACCCCGTGCTCCAGTGCAGTTTCCACCCCTCCCCTCCCTCTCTCCCCCCCGATATTCTTCGGTGGGGACCCCTTGGATTTTAATGGGGGAAGGAGTTGATTCCCTTTGGGGTTTTAATGCATTTCCCAGGCGAATCGAACGCCGAGAGGAGAGGAAGAGATGCCCATGGAAAGGCAGACTCAGCCCCCTTCCCCTCTCCCTCCAAGATCCCCCCTTCCCCCCGTGTTCCCCCCTTCCCTTTGCCCATTTTTTACATCTTTCTACATATGCGCCCATGATTTAGTGTAACTGCAGAATCACCCCATACTGTTAAAGCGAATGTGATATTAACAAATGTTTGCAGTCTCTTGTACAGCTGTAAGCAAAATAATTAACTAATTAAACTAATTAAATGTAATTACAATAACTCATTTTGGGCGTATTGCAGCTGCTTAATTTTTTTACATTTCTCTGACAGTCACTCGGAGATGCTTGGCGATTAGTGTTGTGTTATGCTGATAGACATTAAACAGATCACACGCTGCAAATGGAGGGAAAGCTATCTTTAATTATCTAAGGAGTTTCTATTTCTAGATTTAATTTTAAGTACCAGAGATGAGGTTTAAAAACGCTGTCCCTTATGCTTACTATCAACGGCACTTATCTCCAGGACCTTGTTATTTGTCAAATGCACACAAATAGTTTAACAGCGATGATTTTCTGGGATGTAAAGCAAAATAACAGGAGGGTGTTTATCCAAAATGTGTTGAAGGAAGCATGAGGTCCTTCATTTATTGTTTATTTTGTTTATTTTGTTGGTGGTGGTTTGGTCGGTTTTTGTTAGTTTGTGGGTTTTTTTTTGTTTTTGTTTTTTTTTTTTTTTTTTTTTTTAATCTCTGTGTACGGTCTCTGTTTCACACACACGATCAAGGTCTGGTTATTTGAGCGGGGAAAAATGAAAATTTGAAGACCATTTGACAGCACCATTTATTGCTATCAGTTGAAAGGTCGAAGGGGTTTTGGATTTTATTATTTTGTAAGAAATAGAAAGTTACTTAACTTTAAAAAGAAAAAAAAAAAAAAAAGGTAGCACGATTCTGCTGTTTTGGTTCAGTTTGAATGTTTGGTGGGGTTTCTACTCCAGGTCTGTAACCTGATGGTTTCTGGTTGCATTTTTGACTTTTTTTTTTTTTTTTTCTCACTCTCCTCCCTCTTCCCCACCCCCACTTGACACCTCATACACTCCCTCTTGGGTGTTTTTGATTAATTGGTACTTGATTTGTGGTCGAGAGACTCCTTTCTAGGGTTGTTCCGTGCTGGTCTTGTGCAGAATACACGATCCAGAACACTTTTTTTTTTTTTTTTTTAAACACTCGCACGCCTGCATCTCTCCCTCCTTCAGCTGACGAGGACAGCAGAGACATTCCATGTGTGTGCTGGGTGGTGCAGACAGTGAGCAGCACTAGAATGCGAATGCCTGCAATTATTACGTATTAGGAATAGGTTTTTATATGTATTAGGCATATATTTAGGTGTGCTTCGTGTGTGTGGGCACTGCAAGGGCCCCAGATGGAGCAGCTGCTGCCTAAAGAGACCCAGTCCCATCTAGGTGGGATTACTTGTGCCTATTTGCAGCCAGAAGGGGAGATACTCTGAGTTTACACATGATGAGCAGGAGACACATGCTCTTTGGAAATAAGGTTACTAAAAAGGAGCCTGAGATGTATTTGCAACTCTTTAAAAGTCACTGTAGCAGCCTTTTTTTTCCTTAGAAGTAAGGCTGAGATCCAAGAAACTTTCCAGCATAAAGGAATATTGCAATTTTATTATTATTATTGTTATTATTATTTGCACAGAGATTTTTCTGTGTGCAAAGGAGGAGAAATGGGTAATAAATAGCAGGTCGCATTTGTGGCAGTCAATATTTAATCAGGACGAGGGAAGGGGCAACGCAGAGAGCGTTCAGTATCAATTTCGCTTTGTTCCCTGCAGTTTGCAGCTGTGAGGGTGTACTTTGAAAGGAGAACAAGTTATTTAAACTCTGTGAACCGTTCTTGCAGGCAGATGGCACAGACAGATAGACAGACACGCAGGTATTGACAGATTTTTGTGCAGTGGAACACTCCTGTGACTCATATTTGGTAGACAAGGCTCGCAGGGGGCCTGCTTCACCCAATCCTAGCTCAGTGCCTAAAATTCTCTAATTGCAAATAGTGGGAAAAGTATGATGGGGACTTGAAGCCTAAACTTAATTATATCACCCAGGCTGTTCCTTTATGGCCTCTGAGGCCTGCAGAGGGAATTATCTCTCTATGCAAAAGGCTTGCCAAAATATTAAGGAAATGATATAAGGATTCATACACGTCTATTGATTTATCTCACGTATCGATCCCACACAACAGATTGCATATACCCAGGCTCTTGTTATGTTTGCTATCCGAGCTTACTTGACATTTCTGAAGTAATTTAGTTAAGAGGAAATGAGTTGTTCCCAGTAGAGAGAGCAAACGAGTGGAGTGAAGGTAGCCAGCGTGATAAATGGCTCTTTCATTTGGAGATCTCCAGAGCTCGTTTAAGGCTAATTTTCTGTATTAGCCCCCTTTGAGCTATTAATGCAATAGGCAGGGACCGTGGCCCCTTGTCTCTTAGCTGCCCCATTAGAGCGAGCATTAAGCTACCAAGGCTGAACTCCACCGTGGTGGTGGTGGCGCTGAAATAATGAAAGGTGCTTTTTAAACGCCCTTAATCTAAACTGGCAGAGGGTGGTTAATACGATTTGAAGAGGGCTGGTCAATGAACAATCAATAAACTAATAATGAGAAGGATGCGGTACATTAGCAGTCTAAAAATCCAACGAGACATTAAAAAATCATCTTTAACTCCCACTTCCATTAAGATTTGGGTGGTGGAAGTGGGAGGGAGGGACCCAGATAAATCATCAAGATGCTAATAATCACCAAGAACATTAATATCAGGTTTAACTCGGCTTTCAGAGCTTACCGGCTGCACGTTTGGAGGCCTTTCCCTCTATTTTTGCTGAAATGAAGGGAAGGTTTGCCATGTGTCAGGAATAAAAGATCGGGTCCCCTTGTCAAATGTTCATCTGAAATTTCCTTGGCACTCTCTGTGGTGAAAGAAGTTGTCTTCCTGCAAAACCTTACATGGCCTGAGTCCCAAGTTAATTTTTTGTGACTCTGGGGCACAGTCAGTGACCTTAAAATTATTCTGATGTATTTATTTACTTTCAGCTCTTTCTGACGATCGCCTGCACACTCACATCTGATTTAGCATGAAAGGCCATTTTAACTCGAAGACCTTAATTCATGGTCTTGCAAGCACGCTCCGTTGTTCCTCCTATTTTAAGGAAACACATGAAAGAAGGTGTCTTAACCTTTCGTTCTTAGCTGTTAATAATCCAGCCCGAGTTTCCTCCCCGCCCCGCGGAGCAGCTGATAAATGATTAACTGAGACCCGCTCTGGCCTCAGCTTTTCAGCTGATGGACCTGGGGCTCCAGAGATGGTGCCTCAACCCACTCAGGTTCGTGCTTATTCCTGGATTACCCACTGAACCTGAGGATCCCCTTTGATTAAACTCAAAACAGTTTCGAGGGAACACATTCCACCTTGAAATTTAGTCCCGGCTTTTAGGGGACTGCGGTGGAGGAGAGGGGCGGGAGGAGAGGAGGGGACCCGGGGGACAGAAGGAAATGCGGGATGAACAAGCACTTCTTGTACCTGTTCCTTAAAATCAAGAGAAGATGCTCAGTTTGGGTCTCTTTAGTTTCAGATTCTAAGACTGTTCCCGGGCGTTTTAGGCTTGGCTACCGAGTCCGACAGAATCAGCACCCACAGCAAAGTCCTGTTGTTGGCATGGACAAAGGACTTGTTACTCATCTAAAGCCCAGTGGGCAGAGTCAAAAAATATAAAAGTAGTTTGATAATTCATTAATTAAGTGGTCCACGACGTTTTTCAGTAAGAAATACAAGAAATATTCCTTTTGATTGATTATTGACTATTCGACTACAATATTATTCAGCTGGGTTATTGCAATGATATCCATAGTTTAAACCCTTATTAAACAGCTGTTTGCAGGACATACATCCATTATTCCTTTAGTTTTGCTGTCTTCAAGACAGTTTTTTTTCACCCCATTTCCACTTGCGCGTTCACATTTGTGAGCGTTTTCACACGTTTGTGGCGAGAAAAGCGCCACCAAAAAAAAAAAAAAAAAAAAAAAAAAAAAAAAAAAAAAAAAAAAAAAAAAAAAAAAAAAAGCCCAAGACTTAATGTATGCACAGAAAATTGTAAACATGTAAAGAACTGAAAGCTTCACGCTGAGTTTCGCCATGCTCCATTTCCCCACCATTTCCTGCTGTCGTTCTAAAGCGATCTCACTCATCTAGAGATCCCGTTTGCAGGAACAGTATGCTTATAATTACTAACAAATCAAGCGGCTACTGTTGCTCTCCCGGTTTATTGATAAGCTGAAGAGAAATGGAAGGGGGAGAAATGACAAAGAGGATGGAGAAGGAGAGAGAGGGAGAAAAAAAAAGAGTGAGGAAAAAGAGATGAAGGGATGAAAAAGGAGAGAAAAAAAAAGAGACAAAGGAGGTAAATAGAGAAATGGAAAAGAATGAAGAAGGCAGAGATTTTGAAAGGGGGAATTATGTATTTGTGAGTGCACACACACACGCAGCAAGCAGAGTTTGGGGATGAAAGAAAATCGAACAGTTTCTGCCGGGGATGACAAGAACTAAATGGGATGAAGTGAAAGCAGGAGTGGTGGGGACGCTGCGTGGGTACGTGTGTGTCATTCCGTGTCACTGCAGCAGTGGTGGCACTCCCTGACCAACCGGGGAAGTTGACATTGGCTAAAAATAAATTCTGCGCTGGGGTTTATTTACATGAGCGCAGGGATTTGACACACGCAGCTGCAGCACGGCCGTGGAGATCTCACCCACAAAAGCTCCACGTTCTCTTATCTCTGCCGATGTCTGGGCTGGATCTGAAAAGCTCCAGCCATGATAAACACATAGATATGATATAGATAGAGATAATTCATTCCGTGGCAAACAGTTTTTTGAGGCAGCATTAGGTAATTTACAGAAGATACAGAGCCTAGATAGAATAGATCTCTCCGAAGCTATGAAATTGCGATAGATATGCTTACACCGCCTGGCAAGGCTCGCAAATGGGCTCAGAGCTGTCAGGCTCCAGCTGAAGGGCTTGTTCATCCTGTCCTTTTCAGGGAAACACTGCTAGGAAAAGAAGCTTGAGGAGCTCTCAGCATAGCAGGGAAGGGAGCCAGCCTGCTTCCCAAAAGCAATTTGCAAGGGGGAAAAAAAAAACCCAACTCCGAGCACGTGAAAATCCATAATTCAAAGGTTAACTAATGTAATGAGTGCTCCAAAAGGCCAAAGCGAGCGGGGTGAGGCACATTTAAGCATTGCACGGGTCCTTCTCTCTTTAGTGAGTTTGGACTAAGATCAGATGTTCGTGGAATTGCTGCCTCTTGTTTAATTTCTCAGTTCACTGGACAGTGACCTGATAAACTGGTCACTAAATATAGCCACGGTAAAGGTGTACTCGAAACTGTGTTTGTCCCAGGAAAAAAAAAACCAACAAACCTCCAGTCATGAAAATCTGTCTGGTGGCACTGCTTTAATCCAACTTTCTTTTTTTAATTTATATTTTTTTTCTGCTTGATGCTTCACTCAAACAGATCATTGTGCATGAAATAAGAGATATACTTATGTATAATGAGGGGGAAACTACAAATACAATTTTTTGGTCTGCTGGTACTGCCTCTCATATACAAACTAATAGAAACAATGGCAAAAAAAAAAAAAAATCCTAATAATAGCAAGGAAAGGAGGAACGGGCCTCTAACTCTTTTATAACTGTTTCTGAGCCGTTCTCAAACTATTTGAAACCGCCTTTATGAGCTGCATAAAGTGCCTAACTAAAAATAATAGAGAAATAGGAATCCATTTCACTTTCCGATTCCCTGAAGTCAAGCCACTCAAAATAATTTGTTTATACTGGAGACTATATACAAGGCATACGAAGCAATATGTATATCTAAAATCGACATGCCTTTTGGTTTTTAGCTGTTATAGAGCTTTTATTGTGGGGGTCTGGTCTGGCAGTAGGAAATGATCTGCAATAAAAACAGTGAAACACGGTTGTGTCTATTCCATGCACTGAGGTTATAAATTTGGCAATTGCCCAGTAGTTAGCACTTGGTAATATATTAGGATACCCGATCTTATTGTTTAGCAGCTCCAGACGACTTAAATATCCGCTCAACCCTAATGGTTTGATTCTCCAGATATGTTGCAAATAAACAGGGCTTTTATGACTTAACTGACATGTATTATAACTACCTAAATAGCTGGCATATGTGCATAATAGAACCTTATTATTTGCCGAATTGGTTTTGCAATTGATTGAGTGGAAACGGGAGATTGTGGAGCAGTATCTGCTTGAAGAGGGTGTGTAATCAATTAGTCTTCTCCTCTGAAACATGCCCGCTGGACTGCCAGGGCTCTCCCACCAGCAAAAGACCCAGTTCCAGCGCGTATTTTCTGTAAGGAAAAGCGTGTTGCCCAGGATCCGAGAGGAAGCTGCAGTAGCAGCTGTCAGCTCTTATTAACTCCTGCATAAAACATACCTTAAGTATGGTTTGTTATCAATTACTTGCAGAAATGAAACAACTGGGAAAATGCAGTGAGGTTCCCTATAAATTAAAGTGATTGGGTGATTGATTAGAGCACCTGCTGTAAATCATAACAGTTACATACAATTATGAGGGAGCTATTTAAGTTCATTTGTAAACAAAATTCATGTCACAGGGGAATTGCTTTCAGTTTTAGTTTAACCAATTTTTTTGTTTATTTCTGAGTGTGTCTGGTTGCTATTATAGGAATTTGTTCATTGTAATCCCTGGTTACTCTTAAAATAACCTCACTGGTTTCTCAGAGAAAAGAAATACTTCTTTTTATCTTGGAGAGAACAACATGGTTTTATTTTGTTTTGTTTCACTTTATCATTCTCCTTTTACTTTTCCCTATAACTACCTTTAAATACGTGTTGCAGTAACTAAATCAGTTTAATTTAGGGGCAAGAGAGTTCCTACTAATTCACGGACAGCACAATATGATCAGAGTGGAGAGCACCATGGTTAGACCAGATTTTTTTTTTTCCTGGTGTTCATTTTTCTGAAGGAAAAGACTCATTTTATTTCATAAACCAGACTTAATAAAAACACAAAGCAATAACAGAGCTGTCTTATCATTGCTGTATCCTCCAGCCTTGATACTTATTTAAGACAGCAACTCCCTTTGTGTAGTGAATTTATTCCTGGCTCAGCTTAGCAGTAATGGAAACATTAGCCAAAAAAAAGTAAATTTTCCTCTTTTTTTCCCCTCCAGAAAGGCGCTGTCCGTTGTACAAAAGGCATCGGGGGGCTCTGGGTGAGACACAGGCTCAAACCCGAAAGTTGCCAGGTGCTTGCCAATATGTATTTTATTTCCCAATGATCAAACCCTGCATAGAGGCTGTACTGTACCACCCTTCTCTCCATCCATCATTCATGGAGCACTTTCCTAGAGGTTGGGGGAGCAGCACCCTTTAGGTTGCTGGAGGTAGCCAGAGACTCAAAATTCCCTTTCATTTTGCTGTTCTGTGCATGTCAGAGAGACTGTGCTCATCCCGTGCTCCTTCGTGGCCTGATGGTTTCTCTGTCCCCTCCTCCCCTTTTCTTTCTCCAGTTCCGGTTCCTCCAAAATCTGTGACTTCTTTGATGATGAATAAAGATGGTTTTCTGGGTGGAATTTCGGTCAACACCGGAGAGGTGTTCTGCTCTGTACCCGGCCGCTTGTCCTTGCTTAGCTCCACTTCAAAGTACAAAGTCACTGTGGGAGAAGTCCAGAGGCGCCTTTCCCCTCCGGAGTGTCTGAACGCGTCCCTCCTAGGAGGAGTGCTCAGAAGGTAAGAGGCTGGGGTGAAAATTTGAAAGTGTCTGGGCCTCCCTGCATGCACCAGAAATCCTCGGTTAACAGCACAGATGATTTCAAATCTGCATTGGTCCTAAAGGCAAAGCCTGTGTGTGTAACGCTGGTGATAAGGCAGAAATACTCTGTGTTCAAACATTGGGATTGATGCCTGGAGAGCAGAGAAAGATTTGGCCTTGTTTAGCCACAAATGAAGGAACTGAGACAGAAAGATTTTCTCCTCGTCCATGCACACACTTTCTGTCTTTTCTCCTCCTCACACTCCTCTCTGAGATAGTGGACAAGATAAAATGCCGTGATGGGCATGTTTCAGGCCGAGCTGCAAGTATTTCAGGAGCTGATGTATTTCTAGGGATTTCCTGGATAAACCCACGAGGTTCCCTCTCTATGGCAACAACGATCAGGCAATTATGTCGATTATGACACGTGGTGTCACACAAGAAACTGGCAGGGATCTGATAGGCAAACTGCAAGGTGGGCGAGTACCTGACTAAAGAAAAGCCACCAACAGGTAGCTCTGAAAGCCAGAAACTGAGTGCTTCACACGGAGAAAGTTGCTGCAGCTCACAGCTGGTCTCCAGGCCTTTGCTGCTTAATATTTGTGCAAATCACCCACTAATGTCCTGGTGGATTTTGCTGAAGACCTCAAAATTGTTGACATTGCTGGTACTGAAGAGAGTAGGGAGCAAGGAATAACCTCGAGGTCCGGTGGCCACTGCATCGTAACAAGTGTGAGACTGTGCTTTTCTGTAGAAACAATCAGAATTTAGGCTCTGAGGCCATTAGCTGGAAAGGCTACCAGGGAGAAAGGGCTTTTTCCTCTTGGCAGTGCCCGAGGGACTGTGAATTGTCGGCGCAGCTTGTCTGTAAGGTGAGCTCAGGTTCTATCTCCAGCCACAAAGGGGAGAAGCCATGAGGTAACAGTGGTTCACACACTCAGGCTGAGAGGGTACAAGATTTCATTTTCTGTGTGTGAGTTAGACACCAGACTGGAATAAAAATCATAGCTTTTAGACAGGGACAGATGTATGTAAATTGACAATGTATAAAATTCAGATCATGTTCAAAAGTTGCTAATCTTAGAGGAGGAGATATCTTGAAAATTCCTGTAGCAGCAGCTGAGATACGTTGGTTCTAAGGAGCTTTAAAATCAAGTTGATGTTTGGGGTTCCCCCCTCACCCCCCAAAAAAATATTCTGCAATGACGTCAAGGGCTCTGGCTCCGTGTCTGGAGACGAGAGGGAAGGTTCTGCTGCATGCGGTCAGTCACCCAGAGATACACGTGAGAATTAGGGTCTCCTAAAATAGCTGCTGTTCCATGTGAATGTCTGTAATCATTGTTCAGCTGCCAGCGAGAGCAGCAGAGATTTTTACTTACAGATGCTAACCTGCCTGCTCCTTCTGTACAACTACAAATGGAGCAGGGAGAACATCTGAGAGATGCTCTGTAGAAAATATAATTACCAAGGTAAAGAAGCATTGTTACTGAACCTCAGCAGATTTCTGGACGTGGCCCAAGCCATAATTATTGGCTGCTGCCGACTTCAGTTCCTATCTGGATCTAAATTTTAAACAAGATTTTGGTTCAGAGCAGATGAAATATAGAAAGCTGCCGTCTTGCAGTTCTGCCATCCAGCCCTATTTACTTCGATAGAACGTAGTGGGAAGCCACTCTGGTTTCTCCCTAGTTTCTGGTTTCCTGTCTCGAAGTGTGACTTCTACGTCTTAAAGTTTAAGTAAGAATTGGGAGAGAGTTAGGATAGACTTTGTTCTTAGGTGCCAAAACTCTCCCTGATTTCGCAGGTGGTAGGATTTCATCCCTGGGGGTTTACATATGTATGGGCGTTCGAACAATAGCTCTGAATTTCCCACGTATGGCTCACTCACGCTTTTATTGCCCTTATCAGTAACCTCCGACAGATATTCCAATCTTCCCCCAGGCAATCCATTCCCTCTTTATAACCTGCCTCAGGTGAGCTCTTCCTCTCAGCATCGCCTCCTCGCACAAGAACACACTCACAGGCAGGAAAGAGTTTAATAAATATTTCCCTCCTTTTCAATTTATCCACAGGCGCACACACACACACTTCGAACTTTTCAGATTTATTTGGTTTTTTAATCCCCTTGTCTTATTCTGCCCCTTTCCTGAAACATCAGAGGGTTTAATCCTCCTCTACCTTCCTGCCCACCCCTTTACTACATCTTAATACGCGTTGGTATCATACCCACTCGCTCTCTAGATTAGAACCTTTCCATTAATTATTGCTGTTTGGCGTTTTTTGATTTCCCTGGATAAAATCGGGAGAAAAGTGGGTTCATCCCCGCTTCTACCCCTGGGAGAAATTAAGAAAATCTCAGCAAACCCGAGTAGAAATCAACACCCCCAGAGTCCTTAACGTGGAGTGAAAACCCTCCCAGGCTTCGCTGACTGCACAGACTAAACGTTTCTTCCAGGAATACTGCGGGGTTAATCACGATGTTAATTTCTTTGCAATTCTAGAGCCAAATCGAAAAACGGGGGAAGATCTTTGCGAGAAAGGCTAGAAAAAATCGGTTTGAATTTGCCAGCCGGCAGGCGTAAGGCCGCAAATGTCACTTTACTCACCTCCCTGGTGGAAGGTAAGCCGAGGGTCGCGCTCCCTTCACACTCCTGCCTGCCCTGAGCTCCTGCCTGACGTTCACAAAAAAAATAAACCCCACCAAAAAACCAAACAATAAAATAAAATAAAATAAAATAAAATAAAATAAAATAAAATAAAATAAAATAAAATAAAATAAAATAAACCCACAATACCACCAAAAAAACCCCCAAAACAAACAAAACCTCCCCACACAAACCCACACCCTGCCCACGAAATAACACCACCATCTTTCGGGATCAGGTGGGAAAACCTTGAACAGGTGAAAATCAGGGTGGGTTAGGAGGAACGCCGCCATGGTTAAGGACACCATTCCCAAAAATGAAGTGAGTGGCTGGAGGGTCACTGATCCCTCTTGGTGGTAAGAGTGAGGGAGTGTGTCCGTGTGTGGATGTGTGGGTATGTGCGTGAACATTTGTGTGCATGTGTAACTCTGCAGGGCAGTCCCATTCCTCATGCTATTCATTTCCACCTTATGGTCTCTGACTCCAGGTCTACTCCGTCCTCCCTCTAATTCGCTCCTCCTGAGCTGATTTATGGCCACTACGAGTGAGGAAAAATAATGTAAAATTTCTTTTTTTTTTTTTTTTTTTTTTTTTTTTTTTTTTTTTTTTTTTTTTTTTTTTTTAAGTAAGAAAGAGCAATTTCAGAGTAGCAGAGCTCAGTTTCCCTTAAGGTGTCTGGTGGAGATGAACAAAGAGACCAGTTACCCCTGAAGAAGGAGAGAGGGAAGGGCAGACTGAAATTCCAAGTCATTTCAAGTCAACTAATGTCATTTTGGTGGCCAGCGTGTTTCTTTGATTTGTGGTTACTGTATCGACAAGGAAAAGTTAGAGGCAGTAATAAGTTTAGTGTTATGTGCGTGTTTATGCTGAGAAGTTGGACTTCCTCCAAAAAAACCCTAACCGGAATAGTATGGATGCAATTATAAATTATATGTATCTGCATTACACATACACACCGAGAGGCGTATAAATAATCCACTTATCTCTTCTGCGTATAAAGCGAGCGTAAATATTTGCGCTAGATATTAACTTTTCAACTCTTTTGATTGAGTTGTGTGAGCGACAGGACCCTGCCGCTTGCAGAGCTGAAGGAAGGCTGGGGAAAGGGGGAGGCTGAGGGGCGGGAGATCCTCCCGGTACCCGCATGTGGGTTATGCCCAGAGCGCAAGGATCAGGGTGGGTCACGGCTACAGGGTCTTGAGAAGCATTTCGGGGGGCCCTTGAGCGCCCTGTTAGTGCAGCTTCACCCCCATGGTGTGTGTGGAACACCGTGCACCCCGCCCGCAGCGGCACCAGCCCTTCCCCGAAGCTGGTGTGAGGCTCAAAAGCCGGTGGGGTTTTGTAGCGATGCTAAAATCTGTGTCAAGTGTGCAGTAAGGTGTACATTCCCCTCCTCTCCCCTGATTCCCTTACAAATCAACAGTCAGCCTCCAGAGAGTTCCCTCCTTTTCTGCACCTGATAGAGTTTTATCTCTTTTTTTTTTTTTTTCCTTTTTTTTTTTGGTGTGTGTGTTTTTTCCCCTCCCTCCTGCCAGCAGCCAGGTTGAGCACCGCTGCTCCTGTATCGCCAGAACAGGACCGCTCCGGCCGGTCCCGGCTCGCGTTGCCCGAGCGCTGCCGGGGAGGTCCCTGCCCGGCCCGGGAACCCCCGCCCCGGGCTCTGCCGGGTGCCCTGGCCCTCATTAACCGGTTTGATGATTAGCGAGAGGCACTGGAGAGCAGGAGATGACGTTGGAGAGCGACTCCTGATAGTTAAAAATAACGTGGTCCTGGAGTTATTAGACATACCTGCTTGTTGGAAATCTTCCCCCTCGTCCCTCGGGCGATGCTTTAAAGGGTTTAACGCTTTATTCTAGAGGGGCTGAGCTATAATCTGGTGGAATCCCTCTAGAGTCTGAGGGTGTTTTTCCCCCCTCCTCTTTTCCTCCCTTCTGCAGCTACTGTCTTCTTCTTGTGGCATGAAGTACATCAGTAGGAGTTGCATGACACAAACCTCTGTAGGCAAGAAACCTGAAACCAGGCAGGCAGGAAAAGCGAATTAGACTTAGAGTTAGAATAATAATTATTTTGTTCACAGAAAAAAAGTTGCCGTTAGCTGTTATCCTTCCACCCGACAGACAGGAGTTCTTGTGCATGATGGTCAGTTAAAAATGCAGATTGTTAGATTGCCATCGGGCTAAATGCAGTTATCTCCATCGTTTTACAGACGTGGAGATAACTGTGATAATGATACAAGTGCCCTGTGTGTGGATAAAATGTGTCTGTCATGTCCCACAAAGAATTAATATTAATAGTATATCCACATCTGTAAAATTATGGACAGTGATCTGAGGTATTGCTACAGGAATGGTTTCTCTGCTCTTTAGAGAAGTTTGGGTCCTTAGCCTTTTCAGGATTTGACCAGTTTCCTCTCTCATTTTCCTTAGGTCCAGTTAATTTTAAAGTTGTGTGTGTGTGGTGTGGTGTGTGTGTGAATCTTCCCTCCGTTCTGCACCAGCAGCTGATGGGTGCAGACCCACACGGGTGCAGAGCAGCAAAGACAAATCTCATCAGCTCAAAATCTGTCCCGTCCACTTCTGTCCAGAAAATAGGGCTGGTGGGGGGAAAACACGCACCTGGAGCCTGTCCCTGAGGTGGAAGGGATGATGGCAGGTTCCAAACACGGCTCAGAGGAGCTGGTGTCCCCCAGGGGGGCCGCGGGCTCCACCCGGTGTCGCGGCGGGTCGGAGCCAGCCCGGCCCGGGCCGGCGGTTCCCCGAGGTTTTAATTCCCGTCTCGTTCCCTCCAGGTGAGGCCGTTCATTTAGCTCGGGATTTTGGGTACATCTGTGAAACGGAGTTCCCAGCCAAAGCTGTTTCTGAGTACCTGAACAGACAGCACACGGACCCCAGCGACCTCCACTCCAGGAAAAACATGCTGCTTGCTACAAAGTGAGTGCCGGCTTAACTCATCCCCTCCTGCCCTTCCCGCAGAAAATCCTCTCTGTCCCCAAGCTCTTCCTCTGACCCCGTTTGGAAAGCAGACGGAATTTCCAGGCTCTAAATTCCAACAGCCCCGGGGGGAGGAAGGATGCCCGAATCGCCCCCAGGACCTCTGCACCTTTGCGGTGGGGTTCCTGCCAACAGACCCTGCCCCTACAGAGGTTGTAGGTGATGCTCCCCGAGCTGTTGTTCATCACTTCCAGCCCATCCCAATTTAAATAATTTTTATTTAAAGTGGACAAAAAAATTAATATTTTGCTTCCACAGTGTGTTTGTCCCTCCTGCTGCTAGCACACACCTGTCTGTCTGCTGTCAGATTGCAAAGCCTTTCCCATGCGATTTAATTAAAAATATAGATTAAAAAAAAGGAAAAAAAAAAGCAAAAAAAAAAAGCCCACCATCATGCAGTGCTAATGATTCTCGATTTGGCCCCCCCAACCCATCTCTCTCTCCCTTGGGACTCCCTCGGTGGGTGTGCTGTATGTGATGATTTACAGCAGGCTGTGCCTCCCAGGCTGCTCACTGGGTGCTGCACGGTTTGCCCGGGTACTCAGCAGTGGGTGCTGAGTGTTCACACATCTTCATCTGCCAGGAAAAAAAAAAAAAAAAAGAGGAGTAGAAATAAAGAAAAGAGAGAAAAATCCCAGCCCAAACAGCTTTCATTTATTTCGTGCTCTGGGACGTGGCTTGCCTTCTATGACAGTGTAATTTAAAGAAATATATGGAGGGTTGAAAAATCATTTGCTCAAATTTGTCCAGATGTTTCTTAGACGTGATTGGAATTTGATTGCCCTTTTCCACAGGGTCAGAAGATATTAATGTCCCAGAACTTTAATTGCTCACAGACCCTGCTTTGCTCTTTGAAGATGTAAAATGTTGGACTCGTTACTGTTTGTTCTCCAAATTCAAAGTTTCCTCTCCTGCACTTTCTTAATGGATAATACACATAGAAGTAGACCTTTATCTTTCCCCACCCTCTGAAACCTTTAACCCACTGGGAATTTCAGAGAATTTCAGAGGATGAGAGCTGAATGTCTTTTTTAAGGGTTTCTCTTTTTTATTATTATTTTTTTTTAATTTTCTTTTAATTCTGGCCTTTTTTATCTCCAGTCCCTGGGTAGGCACCTGTCTTAAAAAAAGTGATTCCTTTGGGTATCCTTAAAGAAACTATTCTAGTGGGAACCCCACCAGCCTCCAGGGTTTCTGCATTGCCCAGGCACCTGCTGACTTGAAGGTCTTTTGGACCAGAGTAATTCAAAAGAAAATGTTTGTGTGTGAATTCATTAGAAAAATCAAATCTGATTTTTCAAAGGTGCAGGCAAACAACCAAGAGCCAGATGTCAACTCTGATGTGTTAATTGGGGTGTCCTGCCCCCAGAATAAAATGGGAAGTGCTTGCTTGGCTTCTCATGACATGAATAAGCCAGCATGGAGTCCCGAAATCCTGATTTTTCTCAGTAAGGTGGCCCAGCCTCAGCAGTCTCAGAGAGGCTCTGTTTTAGCCCTTCCCTGCACCAGGTCCCTGCGCCACTCGATAGCTTTGAGTGCATGGCTGTGGTTTCTTCAGGAAGAGTATTTCTGGGAGCTGCTTTGAGCCGGGGTCAGGCCTGCAGGAGGATTGGGTGCTTGGCAGATCCAGGGCACACTTCCCTTCCAGCCTGGTTGTTTCTGAAGCCACCAGGCAAGGCTGGGTTTTCACAGTGCTTCAGAAGCATCCCTGTGGCTGCTGGAGAGATTTCCATCTCCAGAACTGGTGTTATCCCCTGAAGAGCATCTTTCTGAGCAGGGAGCTGCTGGCTGGCCATGGCTGGTCCCCAAGAGCCACTGGGGGAAAGGATGGTGCCAAAAGGGTCCAACCCCATTCTTGGGATCACTTCTGGCCTGAACCTGCCCCTTGGTTGCCACAGAGAATTCCTGGATGAGCCTAACCACCTCTCTTCTCTCCCTCTCTCCCTCTCTTTGCCTTTCTCCTCTTCCCTGCAGGCAACTTTGTAAAGAATTCACAGATCTCTTGGCCCAGGACAGGACGCCCATTGGGAACAGCCGGCCCACCCCTATTTTGGAACCGGGCATTCAGAGCTGCTTGACTCACTTCAGCCTCATCACCCACGGCTTTGGGGCCCCCGCTATCTGCGCCGCCCTCACGGCCCTCCAAAACTACCTGACTGAAGCTCTCAAAGGCATGGACAAGATGTTCTTGAACAACAACACTGCTAACAGGCACACATCTGGCGAAGGACCAGGTAGTAAAACTGGAGACAAGGAAGAGAAACACAGAAAATGAGAGAGAGAGAGAGAGAGAAAGAGAGAGAGAGAGAGAGAGAGGAAAAAAAAATTAGGATGAAAGAAAGGAAAAGAAAAAAAAAGTTAAATAAATAAAAGGAGAAGAGAGAGATAATCTTTTAAAAGAAAACCGTCTTAATTTTAGCTTTAAAAATACTGGATTGGGCTTTGGAAGAATTCTATTAGGTAGGACAAAATAATAATAATAAAAATAAAAATAATAATAAAGGAAAGACAATAATTTAAGAAAAGAGGAGCACAATGGCGCAAGACCAGTGGTTCAGAGTCTCTTGCCAGGAACATGTGAAGACAACTACCAGGATTTTTTTCCCCACTTCTGTTCTTTCACATTTTTTAAATAATGATTGGGGGGGTGGGAGGGGAATATAATAATAATTAATAATAATAATAAAAGAAAGAAATGAATAACTTATTGGAAGAAATCGGAGAAACATTTTTGGTGTCAGTGCTTTGATTTCTTGAGCTGCACGGTCTGTCTTGCTATCATT
Organism: Prinia subflava; assembly: GCF_021018805.1. Classification (NCBI taxonomy): domain Eukaryota; kingdom Metazoa; phylum Chordata; class Aves; order Passeriformes; family Cisticolidae; genus Prinia; species Prinia subflava. The sequence goes on along the minus strand of NC_086248.1, from coordinate 4,160,252 downwards.
TTTTTTATTATTATTATTTTATTCTTTTCTTCTTTTTTTTTCTGTTGTTTTGAACAACGTCCTGTCTCCACCTAGACTAAAACAATCTTCCAGAGTGTTCCTTTCTGAGCAACCCCACGGCCTCATTGCCCTCAGCTCTTCCCACCTCATCTCACCACCCTGGTTCTGTCTAGACTAGGAAAGGAGGGGAGCTCCCAGACCCCTCCCCAAGCCATCACCGCCAGCTGCGCTCAGGGCAGCGTCTTAACTTCAGGTGCCACCAGGAGGGACACCCGTGGCTCCGCTGAATCTGCCAGCTCTGTTTTTTAAAGAACTGCTTTGTGTTATTATTTTTCCTGGTCTAGACAGACTCTCTGTTTAGATGGGCAGCGTTTACAGGTGTGTCTGGGTGCGTGTGTGCCTCTGTGTGTGCATCTGTGTACGTGCACCCCCGGCTCCCCTGCGGGGCGTGGGTCTCCTCTGTATGTTTGTGCATATATATGTATATATGTGGATATATACATATATATATATATATATATAAATTATGTGTGCATAGCCACGCATATTAATGCATGCAAACATACCTTTGTAATTTAGTAATTTTGTCTTTGATGGTAAAAATGCCTTGTCTATAATGGGTTGCGAAATTTTGGAAGTAAGGTCTGGTGCAATGTCAGCGCTATCTGATTTCTTAATTTTCTGAGATCTCCTCTTTTTCTCTAGGGAGTTTTATATTCCTAACTATGCCAATGTTTCAGTCCTTAATTTCCTTGACTAGTGTGTGTGAGAGAGCTCTTCCCCCATTTTTAAAGAACTGTTAACAACAACAAAAAAATGAGTGATATGAGTATGTAATTCTTTCTCAGGAGTATGCACTATTTTATTTTCTTCTGTTTCCTAAAGCTTTGCCCGCTTGGCTTATGAGCTTCTTCAAAGAGGACTAGAGATCCCTACACAATATATCAGGTACAGAGAAAAAAAATCCACAATTCTGATATTCTGATACTTTTTATTTTTTTGCTTTTTTTGCTTTTTCAAATCAAAGCCAGTTGTTACTGAATTCTGTAGGTGCACTTCTTTAAAGAAGCTCAAAGGGAATAATTTGAACGAGATAAAAATATAAGTTGAAATCGAGGTGTACTGTTGCAAAGAGAATAAGAGCTGTGTTGAATGTTACGGCACTTGCTTGGCACTAGGGTTTTGTACCCAGGGAGGAAAGGGTTGCCATGTGAGCTGGCTCCTCGTGATGGGAGTGGGGAGGGTTTGCCAGAGAATATCCTGATTTTTGAGCTCAGTCTGAGGAAATCTGTTTCTCTTAGAAAGCTTTCTTTTTTAAAGAAAAAAAAAATGTCTTGTGACTCTTGCTTTAGAACAAGTCGGTGTGGTAAGGGGGGCAAAAACTTCTTAACTCCAATGTTTTTCTTGGTGGTTTGGTGTCTGACAGGATGTCTTATGCATATGATTTGGGGTGGTGGGGGCGAAGGGGAAGTAATTTCTTTCCTCTCTCTCTCTTTTTTTTTTTTTTTTTAACATACATTTCTCTGTCTTCTCTGGTAAAAATAACGCTGAAGTGTGAGGATATGAGTTTCCATTTGGATTCTGCTGTGTTGGGTGATTGCATGTGTTTCTCAGTGGGGTAGGGCTCGTGCACTAACACATCTTTTTGCTTATGTCAGAACTGGGTGTGGGTAAATCTCCTGGAGACACTGGAAAAATTCCAGTGGGGTCAGGCCTCCCCCTAGGATCCCTGTGAAAGCTGCAGGACTCAGTCCCACCATCCCAAGCAGGCCCATCTGAACTCAAAAAGAGAGAGAGAGAGAGAAAAACCTTAGCCTTGCTTTAATTTTGAGATACCTTCCAAAGTGGACAGTGAGGGAGGAATAATTCAGCAACACTCTCAACATCCCTTGATGAAATGTTCTCAAAACAGAAGAGCAAACCATCCTCTCGTCTTTCTTAGTGCCCCTGGCTCTCTGAGACATGATTACTGCTGAGGGGCTGCTCTGCTTTTCACATCTTCATGCAGCCAGGTCTCAGCTGCTGTTCCCTACTTGTGATTTGGGCTCATATGGCAGTAGAAATCCAGGGACCATCCAGCCCCAAGGAGCACTGGCCCCTCCTGAGCTGCTCCAGGCTCATGTGAGGGGAGAACCCTTTGGTTCTTCCAGGGCAGTGTGCTGTGGGGGCTATCCTGTGAGAAAATGGGGTAACTGAGGCAGGCAGCCTTCTCCATGGGCTGCTAGGATGGGTTGGAGGCAGTCGTAGACCCTGGCATGTCCCTGCCAGCGGGTTTGGCTGTGGCAGGGATTGTCACATCCCTGGGGATGTCACCAGAGGAGGTGTGGTGGTCAAACCGTAGATCCCCCACCAGCAGGCTGGGGACCCGCAGACTGAAAAACAACCTCCAGGCATCCCCCAGTGCTCCAAACCTTACCCCTGCCCACCACCCCAAAGCTCATCAGGATTCTGGGGAAGGACAGTCCAGGCTCCAGTGTAGGGCACGGCCCAGCAGTGATGCAAGGGAAAGGGAGGGAGGGGATCTGGGGAGGAACAAACGGCCCCACCTGGAGGCACAGTTCTTTTCTCTGCCTGGTGGAATATCCCGTTTACTGGAGCACAGCACCAAGGGACTGGTGTTGCCTTGCCTTCCCCATGCAAATAGGATTTGTGAGGAGCCTGTGGGTCCAGCCCTCCAGCATCACCCAGCCCAGTGGGGTTTTGGGTGTGGGGAGACCCCAAATCAGCTCTCAGTCTTCCACATCCCCAGCTGCATGTGCAGGGCCATGGGAACCTGCCCCCTTCCACCCCAGGCCTTCCAGCTGGGCCCTGGGGCTGTGCTGGGAATGGCCTTTCCTTGTCTTTGGGGAAATGTAGGGGATTCTCCTTTTAACTACAGAGTATACAGGAGTATCCCACCCCCACTGTGTGTTCATGGGAGAGGGAACCCTTGGGGTTTCTTGAGGAAAGACAAGTTTGAGGGCCTGATCCTGCTGCTGCTGAAATCTCCCCTAGACACAAGTTTGGTCACCTGGACCATGACCTAGACCTTGAGCAGGTTGAGGGAAGAGTTTCAGTCCGTCCCTCGTGCCTTCTACCTGGAGGAGACAAACTGCAAATGCCAGGCTGTGCAGTGCTCAGGCAAAATAAAGCCAAATCCCCATTGATTGCAGTGGGATTCCCTCCCCCCGTTTGCTCCCCAAAATGTGGAGACAAAATTCACGAGGTTTATGATTTAATGCAATCAGGCAGAAAAGAGGAGAGGAGCACATTTCTCTGTCCTTCCCCCCAGCCTAGTGCTGGTCCCAGAGGGAATTATCCATTGCTTGGTGGCTCCTCTCACTGCTGAGAACCCCCAAATCTAAACTCAGCCTCCCTCTGGAAGGTATTTTCCTGCTCCCCTCCACTTTCCCAGCCCGACTACTCGTGTTGGCGGGGCACCTCAGACGTTTATCTGATAATTGAGTTATTAAAAGATTTGGTTTCCTTGGGATCATAAATCAATAAACAGGAGGATTAACACGGCAGCCTTGCTTTGTAACTCAAGGGAAAAGTTTGAGGAGAGACCATGCAAAGTTTGTTTTCAAACCAAACAGGTGGGTTGCTGTAAATTTTATTTCATTCTTAGTTGCACTTTTTTAATTTTTTTTTTTAATAACAATTTATTTGCCGTTGGAAATATCTTTATTTTTGTATGCTCCCTGCCTTTTTTTTTTTTTTTTTTTTTTTTTCCTGGTTGTTATTCACACAAGACGTGATGGAAACAAAAAGCCAATTTTATGGGAATCCTTTAACAACCCGATGGTTTCTTTAAAATCGGGTTGTGTCTTGTCCCACCTAATAGAAATTCTCTGTGAGAAGCTGTTTAAAGTCCCTTTGCATCCCAGACCAATCTCTCCCCAAATCCCCAAATTTGCATTTGGGGCTGGGAGGGAGCGGGGGAAGGATGGTTTTAAGACCTTTAGCTGTGCCCAGAGGGCTTATTCCCTTCCCCTGCTCGTCTCTTTCTGACCGCTTTATCACACAGACCTGTCCGGCTCTGTTTTAATACATTTCTCGGAGAATTTGGTGCTTGTTTCAGCTGCCGTGAGCATTTGCCAGATCGACCCAGACAACCTCCCCCTCCCCTCTGGCTTCCCTGTGTGAGAGAGACCGTAGGCTTTTTACAAATAGTATATTTTCTTATACATAGGGAAAAAAATTAAAAGAAAACATCCCCAAACACACTGGCAAACGCCTGAACTTTTCGAGAGAGATGAAACACTTTGTGCCAGCGAGAAATAAAGGCAAAAAAACCCCAAACCCAAACAAATGCAAAGCTCTGAAAAAGCGAATGAGAAACTGGAAAGATGAAAGAAAAATTAATAAAAAATTCTCCTTTTATGCCCCAAACGATCCCTTTCACCTCCTCTTCTCGAAAAATCTGACCATGCAGTGAGAAATATCAGTTTATCGACTCTTCCTGAGAAGAAATGCGGAGAGGCATTCAGTATTGAGTTTGTATATATTTATTTATGCTTAATTTAACGGGAATGTGTAAATATGGCGAGCAAGTAGTTTTTGGGTTATTTATCTGTGACTCTATACCTCTGTGAATGGGTGGGGGAATTTAAAAATGAAAAGTATAAAAAAAACAAACAAAAAAGAAAGAAAAAATAAAACCAACAAAAAAAATCCCGCTTGACTAGATAGTATCCTATCTGAATCTTTTCTGTTCTTTATAGACAAGCTGTTATGGTAATGGGTAGAAATTGGTTTCTTGTCCAGTGATGACCTGATTTACATAAATAATAAGAATAAGAATAAAAAAAAAAGAGATTGTTGTGTTTTGTTGTATTTTCCTCTTCAGTTTTTTTGAATGTTGGTGCTGCTTTGATTCTGCAGACGGATTTACTTATAATGCCAAGAAGTCTTTATTTTCCCAATCTAGGCTTTGGGGAAATTCAGGACATGTCTCTACATTAAAAAACGAAAAGACAAAAAAAAGAAAAAGACAATAAATATTGCTTCTCAGAAATGTTGGTATTTTATTTCTGTCTGACTCAAAAGTGTCCATATTTTTTTTCCACTCTTACCTCTTCATTCTAAGCAGACCTATAATAAACCTCATGTCATGTTAATGTGAGCTTTTGTTTCATTTTGCTTTGACCAGCTAAATTCGGAGTAAACATTTTTCTTTCTAAAGCATGAACCGTTAAAAGAAAATTTTATGTAAGCTTGCAACTCAGCAAACTTTTTTTCCCTCCCACCGCTGTGTTATTGTAACTGTACATTTGGCTTATGCATACCTGGATGTGTGTAAATAGATGTATATTTATATATACTCCTGTAAAGATATCAGCAGCGATGTTCGTATTCACAATTAGGGTTTATTTTCTACCTTCGGGTCTACACTTGCAGCACCAGCAATTAGCGAAAGGAAATATTCAAACGAAAACTTCTCTCTCCCCCCTCCCCTTTCCCTTCCCTTCCCCTCCGTTCCCAGACCGGCTTTATTTGGGTTTGTAATCGCCGCGGAGCTGAGGGGAGATCCGGATCCCCAGGGCCAACCCGGAGCCACTCCGGAGTGACTCGGGGTTCGCCCTGCGGCTGGGGGAAGGAGGAGCAGGAGCCTCAGGATTTTTAAATTAATTTTTACTGGTATTTTAGAAAACACCTTTCCCCCCACTCTGTTTTCTTTTTCTTTTTTTCTTTTTCTTTTTTTTCTTTTTTCTTTTTTCCTGGAAAGGACTGTCAATTTAACCCTCCGTACAGTCACCCTTAAAACAAACACACACGTGTGCTCCAGCGGAGCCCCGAGGGTGGAAAACCGGTTTAAAGCCTCGCTTTTGCTGCGGTGAACTATTTTAGTTAAATACCCGGTGTGAAGGCTCGGCTGGGTTGGGTTTATCTGTTGCTTTCTGGAGAGGGCAGACGGAGAGGTGCGGGAGCCCTGACAGGCGGTGGATCGGTTTTTGCAACTTAATATTTCTCTCGGAGGGGATGGGGGAATAGCAAAAAATAAATCCATCCCCACCTCCATCTCCCAAACTACCTCCCTTCTCCCTCTCCTTCCAGCTTGGACTACAGGAGCCGGCTCAGCTGATCGCCCATGGTGTCCAAAATAAACCATCATCTTCATCATAATAAAAAAAAACCCAAACCAAACAACATTGCAAACGACGAGCCCAAAGTGTGTTCTGTGGGGAAGCTTTGGAGGCTCGGCTGCCTCGGCTTCAGCCAGGCTCGGACTCAGCCGTGACCTACTTTCTCTCCGTGGTGTGATGGCAAAAACGCCCGGAGCAAGTTTGTGGGGCCCGGGATGGAGGGGGCGGCAGGGTGGGTGTGGGGGGACGGGGACAGCAGGGAAAACGAGGCGGGGGAGCAGCGGAGCAAAGGGAATTCCCCCGCTTTCCCCTTCCTCATTATTACCGGGGCTTTGCAGGACCCCCAAATCTCCCCTCCTCGGTCCCTGTGACCCAGCTGCGGGCAGGTGTGGGGTGAGGATGCAGGTGGGCTGGGAATACCAGCGGCGTTGGAGCTGATTCCCTGAAGCCAGGCTTCATGCCACGCTTTTTTAGTTTGTTTTGTTCGCTTTTGTTTTAATGGCACCGATGGTATTATTTTTAGTAGAGCACATGTTTTGCATGAAACCTTCCAAAACAGCCCTCGCAGCTCGCAGCAGAGTCCGGGGGGAGGTTGGAGGGAGAGGGGGGATCAGGAAGTTTCTCTGTTGCTTAAGAACTGTGCAACAGTTATGTAAAAAGGGGATTAAAACCAAACCAAAACACAAACGCACCGGAAAAGCTCTCTTGTAACTCAGCAGAAGGACCCGCTTGTGGAAACCGAGGGCTCCCTTTAAAAGGGGACCCCAAGAACGAGGAAGGGCTCACCCCGAGTTTCCCAGGCTCCCGGCGACTGTGTCAAGGTTGCACGTTCGAAGCACATGGATGTGTGTGTTTATAATAAAGTGCAGCTCGCTGCTTCGGGAGGCAGCGCTGTGTCCTGCCTGCTCCGGGCCCTGCAGCCGGCTCGGACACTGGAACACTTGGAACAGGGAGCCAGGAAAGCAGGAATATTCCCGAGCTCCTCTTCTAAACTACACTTTGCCAGAGATCTTCAGCAAGACAAGATCAGATTGATGTCTCTCCTCTTTCTTTCTTTCTTTCTTTCTTTCTTTCTTTCTTTCTTTCTTTCTTTCTTTCTTTCTTTCTTTCTTTCTTTCTTTCTTTCTTTCTTTCTTTCTTTCTTTCTTTCTTTCTTTCTTTCTTTCTTTCTTTCTTTCTTTCTTTCTTTCTTTCTTTCTTTCTTTCTTTCTTTCTTTCTTTCTTTCTTTCTTTCTTTCTTTCTTTCTTTCTTTCTTTCTTTCTTTCTTTCTTTCTTTCTTTCTTTCTTTCTTTCTTTCTTTCTTTCTTTCTTTCTTTCTTTCTTTCTTTCTTTCTTTCTTTCTTTCTTTCTTTCTTTCTTTCTTTCTTTCTTTCTTTCTTTCTTTCTTTCTTTCTTTCTTCTTCTTTCTTTCTTTCTTTCTTTCTTTCTTTCTTTCTTTCTCTTTCTTTCTCTTTCTTTCTCTCTTTCTTTCTCTCTTTCTCTCTTTCTTTCTCTCTTTCTCTCTTCTCTCTCTCTTTCTCTCTCTCTTTCTCTCTCTCTCTCTTTCTCTCTCTCTTTCTCTCTCTCTTTCTCTCTCTCTCTCTTTCTCTCTCTCTTTCTCTCTCTCTTTCTCTCTTTCTCTCTCTCTCTCTCTTTCTCTCTTTCTCTCTTTCTCTCTCTCTCTCTCTTTGTCTCTTTCTCTCTCTCTCTCTTTCTCTCTTTCTCTCTCTCTTTTTCGTTCTCTCTATTCTTGCCTATGTCCCTCTGTCCTGGTTTTCCCCCCGCATCTTCCCAGCCCAGGATGACCCCAGTTGCAGCCGCAGTGAGCCCAGCTAGCCCAGCGTACCCCGGCTCATCTCCTGCTCCCCTCCCCACGGCGCTGGGTCCTCATCAGCTCTCCCAGCCGTGACCAGCAGGGACCTTCCCTCCCTCCCTCCGCCTCTCCTGCCTTGCCCCATCCTCTTCCTCTAAACTCCAGGTAGTTCTAGTTTCCATTCCAAAACTTCAGCGTGATTTATACAGCCATAAACATCACTTTTGTCTTTTATCCCTTTGGGATGAGCGCCTTTCTTTCCTTCCTTTGGCGTTTTCCCCTGCCTTTCCCCTCTCTACCTGCTAGGTATGGCCCACATCTATACGAGACCTCATAAATAACATCTGGGTGTCCCTACGATGGAACTAGTCAAATGTCTTGAATAATCCCCAGGACCAATATATTCACCGAATCCCTTGGTTTTCCCTGTCTGTCTCGCAAACAGGCACCCGCACATATTTCTCCCCTGCAGCTGGACGTGTGTCTGTGTCTGTGCACAGCTGTACCAGGACTTTGTGTTACACTTCGTGTCACAAATGCGGGTTGCTCCGCTGTCGGTTCCACTACCGGCTTTTAGGAGTTAAGGGAAAAACTAAAATGCGCCTTGTCTTTGCCTTGGGAATTTAACCCTTGCAGGAGAGTCCAGCCGGTGCTGGGGCCGGTCCTTCCCGGAGCTCTCCCCCAGGGCTGGGCTCTGCTGCTTTCCGCACATCCCACTGTCCCAGCGGAGGAAGAGCTGCCCCGATTTACCCTTCCAGCAAAATCCCCCCTCTGCCTACGAACTCTTCCTGGGGCAGGGAGGGATAAATCTCTGGGGGTTCACGAGTTAAGAGTGTCTCTATACTCTCTGCTTTATATGAAGAAGAAAAAAAACCCAAAAACAAACAAAAAAAACCCCCAGAATCTCACGCAATTACGAAATGACCGCAATTACTTCGGAGCTTCCTCCAAAGAACATTAAAATGAAAAGCGTGTGTGTGTTTGAGGTATTTCTCACCGAATTTTCAGAATCTGTTTATCCCCTCTGCCCCGAATGGAGCAAAGGTATATAAAAAAAAAAAATTCCTCAATCAAAACAACCCCCAAATATAACATTTTCAAGGTGTTTTTACTGCAAAGGCGAACACTCGACCTCCACGGTTCCCCAGCGTGGGGATTAGTGCTGTTAGTACACAGTCATTGTTAGTCCTGTTAAATGCACACCGAAATCCTCTGCATCTCCAGACAGCGTGAGAGGAGGATGCTTTCCTCAGGTCCAGAGGAACGCTTCCTTTAAAACAAAAACTTTTGGCTCCTTCCAGGTGATAAATCAGCGCACGCTGAGATTTACTAAGAGCATTCCCTGCAATTGCAATTACATTCATAGTTTTAATCGTTTAAAACACCAATATGAATGAAATGCGTGTGGGCATTTGTTTTCCTTGTAAAAATCCCTCGAAGTACCAGGGAAGACTTTTTGCCTCGCGAAATCAGCACTAATAATAATTTATCTTGGGGCACAAAGAATCACCTGGCGTTTTTGTTGCCCCTGTGAAACTTCCAGTAACTTAACTGAAAACAGCAGTTTTCTCAAAAAGCTGTGAGCAACGATTGGGGTGAGATTAGCCCCGGTCACCCCTAAACTCCGCTTTATTCCAGAGCAGAGTGGAACCTGTTTTGGCTGGGAAAAAGGGAGCCTGACCCCAGCTCCGTATAGAAAATCACAGTACAATAACCGGTAGTGATGGGAAGAGGGCGGGGGGTGGTGGTGGAAGAACTGCAAACGGGACTAGAAAACATCTTTTTGGGTAAATGGTTTCAAGGAAATAATTTGGAGTAAAAAACGCGTTTTAAATTGGAGAGCAGGAAGGAACGAAGCGAAACACTTGAAAACGAAAAGTTCTGGATTTTGATATGAAGATGAACGGAAGAATTGAGAGGTGGCTCCGCTCTAGAAATGAAGTCAACAGCGGCTCTAGCCTGCCCCAGAGCCGCCTGTTCATCCCTGCACTCACAAACCCCGTGCAGGCAGATGAATGAGGACCGAGAGAGTGAAGGAGACTCTGGTTAAACCCCTCCGATACTGATTTCCCGGACCTTGCCAATCACAGCCGGAGCCCGAGGCTTTTCCTTGCTCCGGCAGCTGCCGGGGGAGGACGGGGGCGATGGCAGAGGCAGAGCTGGGACCTCCTTCTCCTTACGCTTTGGGTTTCTCTAAACTTTAACTTGGGAGTGACATGAGAGGAGGGGAAGCAGCTCAGCCCTGACCTGAAAACTCCCATTTTGTAAAGACGTGGGTTTTCTACTCCCTCCTCTTATTTTTGATATATATATGGTTTTTCCTCACCTTCCTTGCTCCGGCTTAGAAGTTGGGGCTTGTTTGGAAAGTTTGGAAAACATAACCATTAAAAAAAAAAAAAAAAAAAAAAAAAGAAAAAAAAAAGAAAAGTAACTTAGCTACAGAGCGTTTCCCGTCTGGATAAAAGGTGATAATTGTAGAGGTTTGCTCGCTGATATGGAGTAATACCAGCACCCCAAATAAACACCCTGGGCTGGGGTACAGTCCCGCGTGTTCTAGTCAAGTTGAGTTTTTTCCCTTCTCCAGCGGTAAAAATCGTGCCCGTGTGTTTGTGTACATACATGTGCTTGTGCTACTGACCCGCGGGAAATATTTCACAGCTACTTATTTCTCCCGATGCAGAAAATGAAGGGTATTTGGTTATTAAATGAAGGGTTCAGGGCTGTTTTCTCCTTTCCGCACTTGCTTTTCCCATCTCTCTTTTTCTGTTCTCCATCCCATGCTGACAGAGCCTCTCACAGGCTCTTTTATTTGCCCAAAACACCTGACACAAGGCTCCCGGAGGCTCTTTCTGGAGTCTGGGCTCCAAGCCCTGCCAGGAGGGATGGCCCCGCTCTGAAACACCCTGGACAGGGCTGATGGAAAGCGAGAATTAACAGTGATGGGGAAGGGGGGAAATTTGGGTTAACCCCAGTGCTATTGGTAATCCTGACTGGGAAATAATAATAATAATAATAATAATAATAATAATAATAATAATAATAATAATAATAATAATAATAATAATAATAATAATATTCACACCACAGAAATAATAATAAAAAAGCCAGGAGAAGAGGGAGGAAGACCTAAGAGGGAGCTCACATTTTTCCCAGCCTCATCACCACCTCCATCAACCCTGCAACCCTCTTCCCTTTCTAGGGGGGTCTACACAACCCCAAAGCGGCCCCTTCTCCCCTCCGTGCAGGGTGATAAGGAGATTGCCCTGCCCGCTCTGCTTCTCCGACTTCCCCCCTTCCCCTCGCCCCCTTCCCAACATCCTGTCAAGCAATAGGCTGTAAAATAGTTATCCAGCCCAGCACACAGGCAAGTGCCGTTTGAGAGTAATTTCTGCCCCGAGCACTTGGCCGGGGGCAAAGCAAGCGTGCTCTCTAACTGATCAACCTGGATATTTCATTATTCATTAATTTACTGTTTAACCAAATCCCACTCATTATCAGAGGCAACGCTTGGCAGAGCCCAGCGAACAGTAGCAGTTGGTGTCAGGCGTGGAGAATTGGCCCATTTGATCCTGGGCTGTTTTATTATTCAACACCACTGACTGAGAAAAAGGCCCATGAATAATAAAGAGCCAAAGCGTGTTTGAACTGAGAAGCATGACACAGCCTTACAAAACAGCAGTTAGGAAATTAAAGGCGAGGTGGCCCAGGCTTTGCATTTTTTATTCTCACTGTGGGCACAGGCATTGGGATTCCACATTTTTGTTGCTCCTGTGTTTATTGTTGTCGTTGTTACTATTTTCCCACAAGCTGTTTGAGGGTGTGAACCCAAAATGTGGACTGGGATTTTTTTTTTCATTGCAAAGTTGCTCTCTCTGCTCTATCCTGACCATCATTTTTGTTTTAATGATGGCATATGTTGTGCTGCATGATTTTTGTCTCTTCCTTTACTCCATAGGAAATAAGCCCACTACAAACATCAGACATGGATCATTCTGGGTAAATCCACAAAAACCCTCTCAACAGAAAGTTAACAGAGCACAGGGATGCCAGTGGTGCCACAGAAACTCTGCTGAGATCCCAATGGACCCTCAGGTCTAGGTCTAGTCCTTGAGGATCAAGCTTCCAGAAAAATACTGCTTTGAAGGCATTTTTCATATTTTGATGAAAAATAAAAATGGGCAGTGATGGATCATCAGCTGAAAAGTAGAATACACCTTCTAGAGAGCAACAACATTTACAATATTTTTTCATGTTCCTAGCAAATGATTGAATTGTGATCTTTACTGTCACCATAAAGTTTTTCACTCTTCTGAACCCAGATCTTTGTCCCTTGGCCCTAACCTTGCCTTAAGTATTGCAGAAGCTCACAGGTGTTATCTCAGCTACATCAGGGTCAGACTGGATTTTCTAAAATGCTTCCATTTCTGTAGGATGTGTGAGAGTGGTGACTATGGAGTGGTGGCACTTAGCATGGCTTTAAAAAGATGGTGATTAATATATGGGGTCCTGAAAAGGAATGAGGAGCAAGCAGCCAACAGCAGCTTGGAAAAATGTCCATCAAAATATCTCTGACTTATAAAAGTCATACAAAACATTGGAGCAAAACAACTTATCTGAAGCCACAATAATCCCAGGAGTGAACCCGGAGTATCCACAGCAGCCAAACCTGAATCTTACCCTCTTCAAACACAAGAGATTTGCAAAACATTTGGTCAAAATATTCTTTCTGTCTTGTCATTGTGATCTTTGATGGTTATGACAGTGCTGTGGTGAAATACCTTCTGTTTTTTCTATGTTGCATTACAACTGCTGTTATATTTTTAAAGGCATGAGGTTGTGGCAAAAATCTGGCTTTTAATCTTTCCACAAGGAGATGGAGGGATGCATTTAGCCCTTCATATTTTTCTAACCTCCTTCTGTTGGCTTTGCCAAGGCTAATGCATGGTAGTCATGGTATTTTAGCTTCTGGACAGAATGCTGGGCAGAACACAGTGCTGGGCGTGGACTGGGGGTGCCATCCCTGTGACAGTGACACTGCTGTGTCCCCCCTCTGTGATTGGCATCTCTTCAGGCTTGGACAGTCCTGAAGATGTTTGGATGATGGAAAGAGATCATTCCCTTTTTTTTTTTTTGTGTCCCTCCCTACCTTCTCTCTCCTCTGCTCTCCTGCCCCTCTGACACACACAGAATTGGGATTTCTGGTGGGTGGTAGCTGTGCAGGGAATGGTAGTCATAATGCCAAGTGCAGGTTATCTGCACATATTTGTTCTGGACAGGATCGACAAAGACCTCCTCAATGATTTAGAGTTACTTGGTGCAGATCAATTGTTTATTTAATAAAAAAGTGGCCAATTCAAGCCTACACCACATGTCTTGTTTTATTTGTGGCCTGGCTTCCTGCAAAGGCATTTTTGAACAGGCCATGTGTATCCCATTGTGGTGGCAGGCACTTATCCACAGACTCTGTCTCGTCCTGCAGGGTTTTTTAGGTTTGGATGGTTTTGGTTTAGTTATTTTTCTTTTCTTCTTCTTCTTTTTCTTTCTTCCATCACCTGCCACTACTTCTAGGAGTGAATTTTGTTGGGATCTTGTCCTGATTAATAAAAACTCTGGTCCAAGTCTCTACCAGAAATATACAATTGGAAATTTGGCTTATCAGTCAGAGTTTTCCTTATCTTCCTAAATCAAAACCTGCTTTAAAAATTAGTTCAGATTCTCAGAGCTTCCTCCTAAATCTTGTTGAGACTGACTGTAATTTTAAATACTGAAAAAAATAATGTGATGTCTGTGCATGTGTGTGCACATGAATTGGTATAGATGAGCCTCTTCTCTTGATGCCTCTAAAGTGTCTGAACACAACATTTTCTTCTATCCTCTTTTCTTACTGATTTTTATTAATATTCATGGCTGTGGTTAGTGTTCCTGGAATTGAATGCACCTGGTGAAACCAGTCCCATTGCCTCCCAGATTTCTTGTTAACATTTGTGTGGGTTTCACCCACCTCTGAGGTGGGTCTTGTCCTCATGAAGACTTGATGGCCTTAAGGATGAGGTCACAGAGGCAAGGAATCATGGAATGGTTTGGGCTGGAAGCAGCCTTGAAGGTTATGTTGTTCCAACTCCCCTGCCATGGTCAGGGAACCTTCCACAAGACCACGTTACTGGGAGCCCCATCCAACCTGGCCTGGGACACCCCTGTGTCTGTGGTCACTGAAAGGATGAATTTTGCTGAATTTGGGAGAAGAAGGATTTCCCTGCTCATCACCAGCTGCTCAGGAAGGCCATGCAGCCATGCAGAGGGGATTATTTGTGTGGATCTCCTCAGGTGCCTGCAGACTGCTTGGTGGGTGCTTGTCCATGTGTCAGGGAACACCAGGAATTTTCTTTTTTGACATTCCCAAGGATGCAGCAGGGGATTGAGGAGGTGGCTATATTCCTCCATAAGAAACTTCATCAGTGCCTACAGATGAAAGATGCACACAGCCTGAACCTACAGTGCTGGCACTGCCTTTTGTTTCAAGTATTTAGCATTTTGCAAAATGGTGCCTTGATTTAAAGTCCCACCAGGAACTAAAATTAAAACCACCACAGCACGCATTCTTCAGGAGGTATAAAATAAGGATTCAGGGTGATTTTCTAGGAAGGGAAGGTTCCACAGGTACAGCAAGCCTTTCTGTTCCTCAACAAGAAGTGGGTGCTCTTTGTGCCACTGAAAGGAAAACTCAAAAACCCCAAACAAACCTCACTCCAGTGCCAGAATGCAAGAAGAACCCGGGTGTTCCCGTGCGTGCCAGCAGACGTGCATCCCAGGGAGGCTGTTGAGCATAAGTGGATGTGAATTCCAGTGGAGGATTATAGGTGCAGGACTGCAGGTTTAATCACATCTGATGATAATTGACCGTGGGGGGAGGTGGGCAGCGCTGGGGGTGTAACTGGACGGGGAGTGTGAGGGTGTGATGGTAATTACGTGTGGGTGTAACGCTCTGGACATAACTGGATGTGAGTGCCAGGAGTTGGGCACATAACCCAATGTGAAAGTGTCTGAGTGAGTACATGTTAGTGCAGGCAGGAGGGCGTGATTGAAGCTGAAGGTCAGAGATTGTCTGTGTGTGTGTGTGTGATGGGGCTGGTGTGTGAGCAGAGGACTCTCAGTGCCAGGAAAATGGGCTACAAAATTAGTGGATGCAATTAATGAACCTAATAGTGAACAGTGTTGGGCTAGCCTACCAAACATTGACTTCTTGTTCAAGTAAAATACTGCTTGTATTTTCTTTTTCTCCTGTTCATGCTCCTAGTGCATTTTTTTTTAATGTATAGTTTAACCTGTAAGTTTACTACAGGAAAATTTGCACAGACAAGGAATTTCCAATGACTGTTTGAGGATATTTGTGTCAGAGGTACTTAAAAATACTTTTTTCATGTTTAACATGTGTTTCTAAGAGCTGCATTAATCCAACCAAGGCAAAGAGCTAACACATCATAAACTATATGTAAAATGAAAACTAATTAGCACAGCTTGATTTTCACATATCAAACACATACAATCAACAGCTCATAGACCTGAGACTGAGATGCCTCCAAGAAATTATTTGGAATGTTAATTCAGATAATGACTGAACTGCAACCTTGAAGACCATGTGTGGATCAAAAAAGAAGGTGCATTAATTCAATCCTTCTTTTCCCCTCCAAACTAGTTGTGCAGCTCCAGTTGTTTGTGTGCCAGAATGATTTAAAGTGATGCTACCAGCAACACACTCATTGCCTTTTACCAATATACGAAAGTTTCCTATTATTTCCACCTTCCTTTTAACAGCTTCTCATTGAGACAGGCACACACTTCTCTTCTCATGCCTTAGGGTTTCTTGACACTTCAGAATTTACCAGAATAGCTATTCCAGAATTTTGGAATGAAACGGGCTACATGGGGGCTTTAATTAAGCAACTACTTGGGAACCATTATCCAGAAATAGTAAATTTCCAGGAGTAGAAAACCTTTAGAGAAACAGTGTGGCTGAGTGAGAGACATGGCATGGGAATGAGGATAAAAGGCTGTATTTTCTCAGCTCCACTGAAACAGCTGCTTTAACCCTCATTTTTAATGGTCAGAAATGGGGCTAGAGAGCCATATTCTGGTTGTTTGCTAAGGACGGAAGTTCTTCTCCCTAGGTTTTGCTTGACTGTAAGGAGACACTTGTAAAAATTGCAAAGGTTCTCTCTCCATGGATAGAAGGAACTTCCAGTGGGTGCCTTGTATCACCTTGACCCGAGTACCTAAGTTGACTGAAAGAACATAATTTCTACATCTTTGTTTCTTAGTGAACTTTACAGACACCCAGAGGACTCAAAGAAGATGTTAGGAATTGCCTTTTATGCTTAGTGATGCCCTCAATGAACTAAGAGGCTGTATCTGATAAATTACTAAATTAGGCAGAGATAAGTGACAAAAAGACAATTTTTGCTGCTTAATTTATGCTGAGAAGAATTTTGAGGTCTTCAGACATAAAAAGTTGCACTTCCCCAGCAGTCTCATCACTTCTGCAGAATTTTCTCCTTCCTTGTGCTGCTCTTTTTTGTGCAGGGGGATTTAACTTGTTTGACCTAGGAGGATTCAGCTCTTGAGGTGTAATAGGTAAGACATGAGCTTGAGTTTCACATCTTTAGAACAACATTTTGTTCTGATTCTGTTACAGGTGCTTAGCATTGCTCTACTGCCACAGGAGGAGCACACAACCAGCAGCAGAGGGCCTTTGGATGTGCTCTCCACATTTAACACCTCTGTAATACAGACAGATCCAGGGGGCACAGCAGCTGTCTAAAGAGAAATCAGACTGCCCCTGTTTCCTCTCTCCTGGTTTCACAGCCACTTAACTGCAGCATGAGGGGTTGAGATTCTTTTTGTCCTAAAGTAGCCTAGAGGTTGGAGGGGCTTTATTGGGAGACACAGGGCCTGAGATCTTTCAAGTGGACCTGGACACTAATCCTAAATCTCCTTTTTTCTGGGAAAAAAACCGCCCAGCTCTTAGTTCAGGTACACTTTGAATAGAAGTGGTTATGGAAGTGGATGGTGGAAGTGACACCATCTCTCATCTTTTAGGAAACATAATGGTTTCAAACCCGTTCCTCCTTGTCCTGTCACTATCTGCCCATGTGAAAATTCTCTCTCCCTCTTTTATAAGCCCTGTCCAAGTACTGGAAGGCTGCAATGAGGTCACCCCAAAGCCTTCCCTTCTCCAGGCTGAACAACCCCAGCTGTCCTAGTCTGTCTCCATGGAAGTGCTCCAGCCCTTCTGTGTTCTCTGATTTGTGATTAATGCTCTTCTGTTGTAGAGGCAAGCTCTTGGATTATGTTCCCAGCCTTCTCTGAGGTATGAGAGTGAGGACACAGATGCAGGTCTGAGCTGTGGACGTTGAGTCACTGAGTTTGGTGTCTGCTTCAACACCCACCAGTCCCTGCCACAGCCTTTGGTGACATCAGTGGCCCAAGACTGGGGCCTTCAAGTGTAAATTTTAGGGAATGAATCAGTGCATACTCCCATAAAGGTTCCTGCTGGAAATGACTTGATTAAAAATAACACACTTAGGAGAGGTGTTTCAGCTCCAGCCAGACCTCATTAACAGAATCACTCTTGATGTTCTCCTTGGCAAGCCTGGCTTTAGGTCTGCTTCGAACTTGTTTATGAGGTTGTTTGAGGTTTGTGCAGCACACAAGATCTCCAGTTGGAAAACTGTCACTGCATGAGGCTGTAATCCTTGCTGTGGTCAACGTGTTGAGAGTTTTATATTTCCTGACCGCAGGATCTTTCCATAAAGTGGAGGGGGGGAGGGAGATTATTGTGATTAGCCAGCTGGTTTATTAAAACTTCTGGAAGCCATGGTGAAGCTTTAATGAGATTATTGCGTCCATAAACTGCAAAGTTTCTTCTGCTCTTTCTTATTACGGGGAAAAGAGAGGAACTGGCCAGGCCTTTGTCAGGCCACGTGAAAGGTTATTAGAGAATGTAACTCTGGGTGTGAATGGTGGCAGTGAGAGAGGGAGAGGCTTTCCTGATGCACTCACCAGCTGAAAATTTGTGGGGTGTCTTTTCCCTTTCCCCATGGTCTCTGGGGGTGTAAAGAGCAGCAGGAGCTCCTGGCAGCCACACCAGAAACAGGGACAGGAGTCCCTCCCTCCCTGAAGTCTCTCTGGTTAACCTGCAGGCTGAAACGTGAGCAAGTTTTCCACGGGCTGGCCACGATCCATGCTTTGAAACAGCATATTGCATTTATAGATCTTGTTTTGGCAGGGTCCTGAGGCACCTATGCAACAGTTTGTGCATGACTTCAGCCTGGTCTGGCTGTGTCCCCAGTCAGAGGCACACCAGGCCCCCTCTTCACCTTGTGGGGTTGGTGGGCAGCAGTTTTCACATGATAACAACGACATTTAGCATTTGTATAGAACAACAACAACGTTTTGGCTTGCTTTTCAATGTCAATTCACTCATTGCTCTGCCAAGTAGCAGAATAACTCAATGCAGTGCACAAGGAAGAGTTGGAGTGTGACCTGGATTTGAGGAAAAACACCAGTAAGGTCAGCTGTAAGAATTACTTGGCCTGTCTTGGTTCCTCATTTTTTCTACTAACTTAAAATTAAATGTGAAAAATTACAGGCTCTTCTAGTAATTTCCGAATCTTCTCACTGTTTGTTAATTATGTTATTCTAGATCTCAGTTTTCCCAATTTTCATTGTTCTGCCTTCTTTTTTATTTTTATCCACTTCATTTTTTAAATTTGCTTTCACATTCTATTCTTTTAAAAAAAGGAGGGTGGCATTTAGCCAGCTGTTATTTTGCTTGAAGATGTGGAAAGAGCATCAGAAAAGCTTCACAAGAAAGAAGAAAAACATGCCAGGTTTTGTCCATTCTGGTGAGCCTTCCTGGACTTCAGAAAAAAAAGAAAAAGAAAAAGATTAGAACAGTGGGAAACTCCAATATTTGTAACATAAGGAGTTACAAGTCCATCCTCCACAGCAGACAGCTTGGAGCTATCAGACCCCACTTCCTTGGCATCTGGCCCAAATGGCACAATCGAGTCATATCAGTATCCATATGGGGCAGATTATTCTTCATTTGGGTGACTTTGATGCAAAAATAGACAATATTACACCTTCTGGTGTCAGGCTGCAGCAGACAATGCTCCCATACCCACCTCCTTGCAATCACACCAGTAAATGTATCTTTTTGGAACAAATTAGGAGGGGAAGTGGTGAGACCCTTCAGCAGATACCCTCTGCACATCCCAAGGTGCTACAGGTCCTAGGAGACATGCTAATAATTTTAAAATGCTGATTAAACATTTCTGAAAGAAACTAGTGTGTGGTCTGTTTCATAATGAGTGTAATAAAAATTACAGGACCCAATTTATCCTTAATAAATGCAAGGCCAGAGGAGAATCCTATTTTTTAGTTGTTACTGTAGCAAATATTTATATATATAATTTTTTTTTTTAGGTATTGGCTCAACAATTTCTGTTTATTTGTAACATAAATGAAGGGGAAAGGATGTAGTTAAATGAGTAAACCATATAAATACAGGCATTATAAAGACACAGCATTGGCTATTAAAGTACTCAGGGAAGTAGTTATGCAGTTCCATTCAGCTTTTATTTCAATCAGGAGCAAAATTATAATTGATTCAGTAGAAAAAGGGCCTGGCCTTAATTTTTTCAGTGCTGTCCACTGTAAAGTAATTAATTCACATTTTTGGCCTTTTGATGTAACGCAGAATATTCCTTAAATTTTCCTAGCAAAGCACCCAGTCATGCCATTTGAGATAGGTTAGAATCAATGTGACACAAGATTTTCTTCAAGGATTTTATTAGCCTTGTGTAAATAACTTTCCTTGTAGTACATATACGGGAGAAAAAAAGCAAATTTTAGAAGAATCCAAGCCAAATTCTGATGATAACCACACAGGGCCAATTTATTAGTAGGCAGAAACACCATCAGTGTCAACAGGGCTGGAAACACCCACAGGTGGAATTCCTGCAGTTAAGGAAAGCTGATGGGCAGGAGCATTTTCTCTTCCCTGCTTTGACATATTTGTACTGGACATGACCTTCAGCATCTTTATCCATTTCAGGAACAAACATTTTCAGTCCTACACTGTACAGTAGCCAAGAAACTGCAGACTTTCCCTACCTCTTACCCAGCCACATTCAGAGATCTAGCTCATTTCAAGGGGACTGGGACATGAAGTGACTGACTGCCAGCAGTGGTGACATGGCACTGCTACGTCAGGGATCTCACACAGAAACACTTGATAATTTGGATTGTTCCTTTCAGCTGGCCTTGGGCTGACACAGAAGGGTAAATCTGATCATCCTTTGATACTGAATCTCTGTGCAAAGCTGGGATCCACATACTTGAATGCACGTGATTTAGGAAAGTCACTCCAAGACATTTATTGTTGCTATTGTGTTAGGGACGGTATGGAAATAACGACGTGGACTCTCAGGCTTGTAGCAAATGAGAGCGAGCTTTATTCTTCCAAATGTTCTTTTACAGACAGTTCCAAAGAATAAAGTTTCATGGTTAGCAAACCAATACAAGTCCATCATTGACAGGTAGGAACAACACCCGTCGACCGTTTCTTGCAAGTAAACAACAAGTTAGACAAAGACAACCTGCAAAGGTTGTTTTCTCTCTCCAAGGACTGTTTGAATTCTTCTGCATAATTTCTCAGGCCACTTTCTTGGGCCTGTGTGAGAATGTTATGTGACTTGCTTTCACACAGACACGGTGCTGCTGCCTGATCTCTCACATTCAGCATCTGTAAGTCATGGCATCATAGGATGGTTTGGGTTGGAAGAGACTTCAAAGGTCATCTCATTCCAACCCCCTGCCACAGGCAGGGACACCTTCCACTGTCCCAGGCTGCTCCAAGCCCCATCCAACCTGGCCTTGGACACTTCCAGGGATCCAGGGGCAGCCACAGCTTCTCTGGGCACCCTGTGCCAGGGCCTCCCCACCCTCACAGGGAAGAATTCTTCCCAATATCCCATCTATCCCTGCCCTCTGTCAGTAGGAAGCCATCCCTCCTTGCCCTATCCTTCCATGCCCTTGTCCAAAGTCCCTCTCTACTTCTCTTGGAGCCCCTCTAGGCACTGGAAGGTGTTTTAAGTTCTCCCCAGAGACCTTATCAGTGGTCTACATAGGTTTGAAATGGAGCTGTTTGTATGGCACAGAGAATAGGAAGCATCCTGTGCTTGTGGCAGCTCTGCCTGTAACCTGCTGTAGACACAGTCATGCTTTGGGACTCTGTTCCTCATTCCTGAGCCTGGGAATTGGTGAGGGGACCTTTTGGACTGTATGAGATAATCCCTTATACTTCTGTTTAGCCAAGAGGCCATATTTAATCACAGGGAACCCTGTGATTGTTGTTATACTCAGGGACAGGATCTGATCTTATGGTGAGGAAAAACATACCCAAATTTTCACTTGTAAAAAATGCTGCAGAGTTTAGAATCATAGAATATCCTGAGTTGGAAAGGACTCACAAAGATTATCAAGTCCAGCTCTTTAGGTTTGTTTATTTAGAGAGTTACCACAGGACATACCTGATCTAGAAATGATAAATATATCATGAAGATGGAAAAGTTCTGCCCCCATCCCCTCCTCACCACGGCTTCCAGTGTTCACCTGTAAAACACTTGAGCAGTCTGTGCCCTACAAACAGAAGTAACACGTGGCAGAGCAGCAAATTAGTGGGTTGGAAACCTTCAAGAGCAAGACATGAGGCAGGAATAACCTCGAATCACCAAGTCCAATCTGCTGGTGAGGGAGTGAGGAGTTTGAGGGGTTTTCAAAGGAAGTTTCCCAGAAGGAGTTGCAGATATCCAGAGCTCCATCCTCACCTCACTGTATTCTGGGCCCACATGACACTGGGGGTTCTTAGTGCAGATTCTGAGGGTCAGGTGATGTTAAAGAAAAGGCTTTTTTTCTCCCCCCTGCAATTATCAGGCTTTCAGGGAACTTCTGCATGTGGACACTAATTCCCTGCCAGAGACAATTATATTCTCTCCAAATTCTCAGTGCATTTTTGGTGGGCAAATAAAGCCTGTACCTCAGATTGCCCATAACATTTCATTGTTTTATTAAATTACCATGGCAGCTGTGGTTGTCTCACAACAGAAAACTTCTCCACAAGGAAAAGGTGTTTGGATCAATGTGTCCAGGGTGTTTGTACCCTCCAGGCAAAGGAATCATTGGTCACTCTGTGGGATTGCCTGGCTAAGTCCAGGACTGTAAATCTGCATATAATACATATTAAAGCCCAAAAGCTCCATCCCTTCCTCCATCTCTAGCAGCACAGAATTATTCCACAAGTTTCTATTTTTGCTAATTGGCTGCAGCTCTGTAATTATGAGATAACCGCTCCAAATGAAATATTTGGGATTGGGTTTGAAATATTGTCTCTTCCTGCCTGCCTGGGGGATTTATGCAAATGCAGGGGAAAAAAAATCTACCCTAAGTCAAAAGATTCTGTGGTCTTATCCACCTCTTCCAGGGCTTTATGAGCAGGAAGGAAGGTTAGGGCAGTTTTTCATTTCCTATGTGAATGTCAGAACTTGGAACAATAATGGGGTCTGGAATTGCTCTTAATAAAAAGTATGTTGGGATTATCAGCAGAATGGAAGGGAAATGCACCAGGTGAGATAGGAGATATAAAAATAATTTTCCTGTTACAAAGTAGTTTTCTCTCTTTAAATGGCATGAAAGGCTAATCTGTTTAGTATCCAAGCAAGCTATTTATCTGGTAATTTATTTTCCTGAAAAAAAAAAAAAAAAAAAAAAAAAAAAAAAAAAAAAAAGTCCATCTGATATTATTAGGATATAAACAGACTGGGTATGTATTGTCTTTTTTTTTGTCTTTTTTGTTGTTGTTGCTGTTGGTTTTGTTTTTGTTTTGTTTTGTCTTTGTGTATGTTTTGCTGTTGTTTTGAGTTGGCTTGGTTTCAAATTATGATAACAACATGATTATTTTAACTGTGCATCTGACAGCCACTGTCCATAGGTCAGAAGCACAAGCTGTAGATTAGAACATTTGTAAGACTCAACAGACAAGAAGTTAATTTTAAGTGTGAACTTTAAAAGCTTCAGCTGACTTTAGTTTGGGAGAAGAGATGAGACAGGTTCAAAATTTTACATGACTTAAGTATCCCAAACAAGCCAACCACATCACCTGGGGGAAGGTGGTTTAAAAATAACCCTCAAGGTTATAAAATTAATAATGATTTGGTAATGTTTTTAATTTCCAGCAGTTGGCCCTGGTCTGAGCAACCTGTACAAGTGGAAGGTGTCGCTGCCCATGGCAGAGGATTTGGAACTGGATGAGCTCTAATGTCCCTTCCAACTAAAACCATTCCATGATTCCATGAACAGTCAATGCAAAAACTATTCCATGCCTGGAATTCAGTGCAGAAATTTGGAGACTTTGTCAGATTTCCCTGTTCATACATAATCAAATGCCATAGAATGCATTCATGTTGCATTACACATGCAGATACAGTTAGTTCATCTATGCAGTGTTTATATTCATATACATGCACATATATGTGTTTAAATGGGAAGAGGAGAATGACAGTGAATCGTTGTTGGAGAAAAAGAGATACACTCAAAATCAAAACTTGCTTCTGGGAAGTATAAATATGCAAAGCAGTATTTGTTAAAGGAATCCTGAGTATCTGGGGGGGAGATGAGTCTCATGGAGTGTCACATGTGTAGATGGCAGATTCCTAATCCAAGCTGGTTGTCGAAGCTATTGGCCACCTCTCAGTAGTCAATGGAAGCAGACAGGATCCTCCACTGAGCAGCTCATCTCACACTGGGATGGGTTAGGCCATTTCTAGAGGTTTGTGTCTCTCTCCACTGGCTGTTAGAGGAACTGATTAAACAGTGTAGGCAGATGTCTGACTTTCTGGAGGTTAAATTTAGGTGAGGTGAATTCACTCTTCCTGTGGTCCCTCCAATCCAAGTAAATTTCTGCAGTGTTTGAGATGCATTTTTTAGATTGCTGATCTAAGTATTAAGAAGCCAAAGGCTTTGACCTCTTCAAGCTCTGGCACACTTGAAGTTTTTAAGCATTATTTATATTGCTGCAGTGTTGTCCATCACCTGTCCTTCATCTGTCCTTTTGCTGCCACTCTTAGGCAAAATCTTGGAGCAGGAGGCCACATTCCCACCACTTGGATAACACCAAAACCCTATGCCTGTATTTTGGCACTGCCAGATGAAGCCAAGCATGCAAAAACATAAAATGTCACTCAGAGATAAGAGGAGGTGGGTTTCAGTTAGAGGTAAAGGCACTTCAGTGTTGTTTTCAGCACACAGGTGCCTATGGCCCTTCAATTTTTAAATATCCTGCCATGGGAAGTAGCCAACACTGTCAGTGGAGAAGAGAGAGGTTGCCAGCTCACATTTATATTTAATTTTCATCAGAAACCCCAGAAGTTCAAGTTGAGAGGTCAAAAGTAGGTTATTTTGTCCCACCCCTGCACTCACAGCTGTAGCTGAGTTTGTGATGCTCCTCCCACCTGCCCACCTCTCATTTATCCCTAAATTATACCTGGGGCTGTGTGTCCCTGCTGAGTCAGCTGCTGTTGTGCCTGATCCATGGTGTCAGGTGCCCAAGCCAGGCTTGCACAGGCTGCTCCTAACTCTGCCAGAATGAGTTCAGCTAAAACATCGTGGTCCTGAAGAACATGTGGCTTGCCTTGCCCAGAAGGCAGCTTCCACATCAAAATTTAGCCTCCAACAGGAGATTTGGGGCAAAGGAGGAAAATGAAGGAAATAGGGATTATCCTTCATTCCTAACACCAGGCACAGGTTGTTCTGCAGAGAGGAATGCAAATTTTATGGGACCAGAGGAAAAAGAGGCAAAATTGCTTTGTAGCTGGCTTGGGTGCTGGGATAGAAGACTCCTGCTCCTGTCCTCATGTGTGTGCTATTAACTGAAAAGTCACAGGGTAAAACCTGCACTCAGTCCCTGGAGAGCTCTTTGTCAGTCCTGATGGTGCCAGCTGACTCATCAGGGAGCTGAAATGTCATTTGGGTTACTCCATCAAGTGAGTACCTGCTGCTTTCTGTGGTGCCTCTTTTGGGGGTTTGCAATAAATGAACTGGATAACATGCTAAGATGTCAGTCCAAGTACAGAGGAGCACAGGCTCCATCAGCCCTTTAGAGACCTTGATCTAAGTTCTTCATCCTTTTCAATAACAGAATAATCAGGAGACTTCAAAAAGATCCACCCAAACTTTATTTATTTTTGTTCAGAAGTAGCTAAACCAAAATCAAAAATGTGGCTCTGGTGTGACATCATTGCAAGCAATGTCAGAAAGAATCACAATATCTGATTTTGAGCTCCGCTGAGCCTTTATGGCAATTCCCATGCAAATCATCCAGGATACCTCTCTTGTATCAGGCATTTGCTGAAGCTGTAACATCCTGCAGTGTGCTCCTCCCAGGCCCTGGGTTTTCTGGCTGTGCACACATGCTCACTGTTAATGAAAGCAAGTGGCTACAGGGGATTCCAAGCCTTAAATTTAATAATGGGTAAGAGTTAAAGTAAACAGTGACTTTGCACCAGTGCAGAGGCTCTGGCACGGACATGCCAATGGTGAGCTGAGCTCAGCACAGACTTGGGCATTATCTGGTCAGCTCCTGTAAAGGCAGAGAGGGGAAAACACATTTTCTCTTCATCCTCTTCTCTTCCTCCCCTCAGCTTCACCCTCATTGCACCTGCAAAATCTCAGATGGCATTTCCCTTCTTTTTTTTCTTTCTTTCTTCTCTTTTCAACTCTCCAGCTGCTGCTGAAAAGGGAATTTCCAGAGCATCCAGGATCCCAGGAGCAGCGTGCTAGGAATAAATAGCACAAAGACAAATCATTCCATGGCAAATACCACTCAGTAGGAAGCAGGAAAGCAGAAGCAGTGAGTATGCCAGTAATTCTAATCAATATGCCCTCTTCGCATGTCAGGCTACAAATGCAGAACAAAGTTGGTTAAAATGCACGTCCTGGGACATTTTAACATCTGGAACTTTTTATGTATTCATGAAGATTGTGAGTCAGATTCAAAAAGCTGTTTAAACAAGTGTGTTGATACACATAAGGTTTACTGTATATATAGAAAAAAAGGGGCATTGTTAACATGATTTTTGTATCCCTGCCAAGCTCCTGCCAACTGGGGATGGAGTGTAGGTTGTTGGCATGGATTCCTAAATCTCTCATTGGAATGGAAACTTCCCAGTGCTGGTTCAAAGGTTAGCTGGTTGTTTGATTTAAGCCAAATAGCCTTAGAATACAGCGATTTATTTTTTCATCGAAACTAGCATTTATGTTGGTAATTCTCACATTTGGTTTTGGTTGTTACTGGAGATATTTATTTGGGCTTGAAACAAGTGGCCTGGTTGACTTGGTACTAAAAGAGCCTGATTTAATTCGGGTCAGACTTGCATTATAGCAGTAGCTGATTGTTTTGGAAGGGACTAAGCCCTCTTCATGCTTGTTGTGTATAGATTAGACTCTTAGTCCTGTTAATCAACAAGCAACCTGCTTTAGGATGGAGTGAATCACTGTCTGGAGGTTCCTACTCCTTTGGTATTGAATCCATACACTGAAACTGGCTTGGTCCAAGAGCTTAACACCAGTTTTAGTGTCACCTTTAATAGGTGTTAGTGAGATGAGCTTCACGTGTCCCTCAGAGATAAGAACACCTCAAATCTATTGAGAACCTCCAGTTTAGGAAATGAAATTTGTTTCTAAATCCCTTTTGGCTTTAATAAATGGGAGTGAAGTATCTATTTACTTTAAAACAACGTGCTTGGTGGAGTGTGAAGCTGCTCTTCACTTCATGAACCCTTCCACCAGCAGTTTCAGATATTCACAGGTAACTGGTCAAAAGAGCTGGGATTAAAAACTGTAGCCTGAGCCCTGTGGTGCACTATGAAAGCGTCTTCCTGGGGGCAAAGAAGGAGGCAAAAAGATTTCCTTTTTTTCCCACTTCTTCACAAATCATAAGGAATTCTGTATTTTGGGAACCCCACCAGGTAGTTTTCTATCCAAGAGAATGAGTTTGAGTTATATTAATTAATCAATCAATCACTATAAAGCACTCTGAGATTTTGCAAGAATTCAGGGCAAAAATACTAATACTTAGGTAACGGCAACCATAAAGAAAATGCACACATAGAAAGAAATAATATTTTATGAATGTGTTTACAGTATCCTCAGTACCCATTTGGTTTGATCACTCTTAAAAAACCCTCTTGAGTAAAAATGTTATGTTGTGTGAGTTCCTTGTAGACCCATAAAACTTTCAATATAACTCATTCATTCTTAAATTTATTTTCTTTAAAAAAATGGTTTTCCATGAACGAATATCTTATTGTAAATATCGTGTCAGAAGATGCTTGCAGCCAGGTTTCTAGTTAGAGTCAAGGTGTTAAATTATGCCTCAGTGCTTTTTCTCAGATGGAATGTAGGTATTTATAGTTTCAAAGTCTAAATTTAAGGAGGTTGTTGTGGATTCCCTTTGTATGCAGCGGGGAAGGCAGGTAATTGTGAGATCAATAGAGCTAAAATATGAATTTAACATAGCTGAGATGAAAGGCTTGCTGAAAGAGTCTATTTTTCTTAGTTGGGAAACTTACAATTTTAATTGCAAGTAATCACTGTACCTTTTAGGTGTGTTAGCATGACTAAAGTCGTAAAGACTTTAAACACACTCAGGTAAGATGAATCCCACCTACAGCTTCCATTTTTTAAAAATGAGACAGTACAAAGGATTTCTCTATTTGACCATGTTTGAGTCACAATAGTTACTTAAGTCTTCTCACCACAGAAGTTGAACAACCTTCACTGTAGTTAACTTCACAACTGGATGAGGCCAATAAGTCAATTAAGTTCTATAGAAATTTAAATGTAGTAAGACTTTTGATCCAACATCTAATTTGATACCACAAAGAAAGAGAGTGATACAGGAGAGGGATGGATTCCAGTCTGTTCTCAACTAGAGACACATTCTCATCTCTGGCTAGGTTCAAGGCCAGGTTGGATGGGGCTTTGAGTTTAAAGGGAGCTTAAAGATCATCTTGTTTCAAGCCCCTGATGTGGGCAGGGCACCTTCACTGTACTGGGTTTGACTTATCTTCAGCTGGGCAGTTAAAATCAAGGTACACTGATGACTTGGGTTAGTGACTCACATGTTGGTCCTCAACCCTTTGAGATGCTCCAGGATATTTCCAATGACTATGCAGCTGTTAGATGTGCCCCAAAACATATTTTAAACAGCTCTTTTGGA
This sequence comes from Prinia subflava, assembly GCF_021018805.1. Classification (NCBI taxonomy): domain Eukaryota; kingdom Metazoa; phylum Chordata; class Aves; order Passeriformes; family Cisticolidae; genus Prinia; species Prinia subflava. The sequence goes on along the minus strand of NC_086248.1, from coordinate 4,132,059 downwards.
GTAGAGGCTGCATACACCTGTTTCTTGAAGTCTTGGGCTTGAACTGTGCAAAAAATGTTGAATTTTCTGTTAGAAAATCATCTCTTCAGAGATTTCTATAACATCTGCTTCTCATCCCATCACAAATGCTGCCCATCTTTGGGACTCTTTGGCATTTCCACTTCCACTCTCCACCAGCAGTAAAAGAACAGAGGAACTTGATGAAGTCTGGTTTGAGTTTAGGTGTAAAAATGATGGAGGCTCATCTGCTTTCTATCTTGCACGAATTGCTGGCTAGTCCTTCTCAGTCAAGATGTTCAAGTGAAGATTATTACATTTTTAAGGAGATTGTGTAGGGGCCTGGAATAGGGGCTGGGTTAAAAGAATCAGGAGATCCTTCTCTCTGTGTCTCCTCTATAAATCTCCCATTATCAAAATAATGTCTCGTTTGTGGTCTTGGATGGCTCTGCCTTGAATGAGTCATATTTCTTTTGATACAGATGATTCATATCACTTGTACAGCTCAGACTTGATCTGCAGAGAAGCTTAGCAATAGGAAAGCTTTAGCAAACAGGCTCTGCACATGCTCCAAGTTTCTGATAATCAGCCTTTATTTAATTAAGCTTCATATCTGTCTTGTGAGGTAATTATTATTATTTTACAAGTTGTACTTGATTATAAAAAAGAAAAAACCCAAAGATATTGAGATGGAAGAAAGTGATGGGAGGTGTTATTGTAATGATCTGGATTCAGAAGTATCTCCCTTACTATTGCTCCTAAACAGACAAAGCCTAATGCAAGTTGTAGATAAAAATTCAACACAGACAACAAGTGTCTGTCTGCTCTCAGACTGCGTGGCCATGGTTTCTTAGGCTGCTTCCTTCAAAGGATAACAATCCCTCTCTTCCTCTGCCAGTGAACAGAATTGTCCAGCACTTAAAGTGTGAGGAAAAGGATGTTTTTCAATTTAGACTTTGTGGTTTCTGCACTCTTGCAGCACACAGCTAAGATCAAGCATGGTTACTGCATGTGGAGGAGCTACCAGTGGTGCAATTTAACAGGATTCAGCCTCCAAAAGCTGTAAATAAGGGGTGAAAGGAGTTGTGAATGAAACCCAGATGGGGGAATGTGTAGTTAGGGAGTGATTTGAGACAGTTTGCCAGTTGTGGCCCTCTTTGGTTCTCCTTCAGCAACATGATCTCCACAGCTGAACCTGGTAAGTAAAGATGTGTGTTCCCTTGATCTTTTTGTCTTTCACTCTGGACCTGAAATCACACAATGAAAACAGTTTTACCTTAAAAGCCACAAAACAATAATAAAAAAAGAACTAATCGTGTTAATTGTATCCCTTGTGTTAAAACAGTCAAAATCACAACCACCAGTGAAAGTCCTCCACCTTCCCACATTAGAAAAGAATGTAGTTTTAGTTTCTTCTCCAAGTGTTTTTTTACTTCATTAAAACAAAGATAAATTAGCCTGAAAAGTCTAACGGCATTGGATTTCTGAACAATTGCTCTGAGGTACCTGCAGATATGCTCCAATATTAGATTTCTCCCTATTCATTATGACACTGACAAAGATCAAAGTAGAAAATAAATCATTTGAAAATAAGAACATAAATAATATACCTAAGTGATGTTTGATAGTATCATAGAAAGAGAAAAGAGCTTACTGAAAACTTAGCTGCCCTGTCAATTCAGACACCCAAGGTGGTTTGCACCTATGGTTATCTTCCTGAAAGAACTTGGAAAAGATGACTGATCTTCCCATGCCAGTATTTCCATATCTGTCTAAGTGGGCACTTGGAAATAAGTGAATGATGAGCTGACACATCAGATAATTTCTATTAAATATAACAATGCTAACCAAGTAAATAAAAACATCTATTTGCTAAAAGAGCAGAAGTAAAAACTCAAACCCCCTTATTTCACGTGGGGCTTCTGTTCTGAAATGCTACATTTAATGCAGTGCACTATTAGCTCATAGAAACATAGAATTGTTTAGGTTGGAAAAGACTTCTAAGGTCACTGAGTCCAAGCTTTCCCCCAGCACTGCAAATTCACCACATGGTCCCAAGTGCCACATCTGCACATCTTAAAGGGCTTAAAGCCCTTTTAGGGATGGTGACTCCACCATTGCCCTGGACAGCCTGTTCTAGACCTTGAGTAGTTCTCTTGCTGCTGTTGGTTTTAGGTGGGAACTATTTAGAGACAATGATCTCAGGCAGATCCCCAAACTGGGAAGGCAGCTGATATTATAATAACTGGATATACACACAAACAGGAAGTTGGTGCTTGGTTTGGAGATCATTGAAATTGATTTTTCTGTAGAGCTGTGACCACCTGCTCGATCACATGGACTAAATTGGCTTTCCCAATGCACATCTTGCTTTTCCCTTGCTGACCAGCAGGTACATCACAGCCACTGGACTCCAGCACATCACGACTATAGAGTCATACTGATTCCAGTGAAATAGATGCAAAGCCCTTTTTCTTCTTGCTGTAGGCTCACAGAAATATCTCAGAAGGAGCTGGCAGACTGGCAATTTGCAGAGATATTGTGTCTATTTGCATGGATAAGCAGAGATTAATTTTCCAGGTTAATATCCTCTCGCGAAACATACAATTCATGTTGAAAAGAAAAAAAAAAGGCAGAAAAAATACAAACTTAGAACTTCAGAGAATCTTGAAATAAAACCTCATTGTTTTATCAAGAAAAGCAAGTCCCAATATCAAGCTCTAAGTTAAATATCTACAGTGAGATATAGCTGTAATTAATTCAGTGATAATGAGGCAATCAATACATTGACACTTTCTGATTTGACAAGGATGGTTACTGGATCCCCATTTATCTCCCATTTCCCCAATAGCCAATACCTTTAATGAAAAGTCTCCTTTGACTCTTTCCCACTTGATGTTTCAGCTCGTTTGAACTATCAGCTCCACTTTTGTCAGGCTGGAATGTTACGGAGTGGGGCTGCCAGGATACTGCAAGATTCATGGATTTTGGATTTTGTACCACAGTAAAACAGCTGGAGGGGAGGGGAGAACCGGTATGGCGAGTAATGGCAAATGCATCCATCACAACAAAGAAACTCCTATCATCCCCACTGGCAAAACTGTGAGTTACTGAACTATCAGGGATCTGAGGCTGAGCTTTTTGAATGATAGCCATATATACTTTCCCCTTAGAGGAGTGATCTTGGTTTGGACTGATGATATTTGTTGCTATCAGTGATGACAATGAACATCTGTGCTCGGTGGTAGCTGCTTGTAATTTCTTTGCCAAACACATCCACTCCCAGGACAAATAGATGCATTTTGAAATTAACAATAAATAAGACCAAAAAACCAAGCAAGATATGGTACTGTCCAGCCATCTTTGAAGGAATTAGGGGTTGTTTTTTACTGACCTAGTGGCATTGCTGTGTCTATTTATGCCATCTCCAACATTTTATTATAAAGCTGTTCAGCAGTGAGGTACAATATTCCCACGGGGCAAAAGAACTATCAAGCCATGAGCTCAGTTTGTCACAGAATAGTTGCCTTTCTTCAAAACTATCAGTGTATCAGTGCTTGTAGAAAAAGCACCAGGAAAGAAACTGTGGGACATTTGATGTTAATGGTGAAAGTCTCTTTGACTTCAAAAAGAACAAGAGCTTACACACTGAGTACAGCTCTGAGGCTGTCTCCAATTTTGGTAAAAAACATTTGTGAATGGTTTTTTGCAATAATGAATAGAACTGAAGCATCTAAACCCAGTCAAATTGGTGTTTAAAAAGCTCAATTACCTTAGGATGGAGTATGAGTTGAAATTTTTTTACCAGCTTTGGTTCCCAACCCTTCACCTTGGTTTAATCATTTTGTTTTCATCATTACATTGCTTAATAAGTCTGGGGAAGATTATCAGAAACGATCATGTTACATAACTTTCAGATGTATGAGTAAAGTCAGACTGGATAATTGTAAGGATTTTTTATTGTCTTAGCCACCTCTTTGTTTAAGGCTATAATTCACAACCATTCTCTTTTTTTTTTTTTCCTCTCTTCCTGTCCTAGTTTCTAAAATGTGAACTAAACAGTCTGCAAAATGAGGAAAAGACAGAAACATGACAGAAACATAAGGCAAGCAGCAGTGAGCACATCTCAGAACTCGGAAAAAATGTTTGAGGAGGACATACACCAAAGAGGGTGCCCAGAGACGATTTCATGTTTCAACAGCAGTGTCAGGGGAGCAGTTAAAACACACCACCCAAAGTGGAGCCATAATTATAAGAAGTGAACTAATAAAGGGTAAGTATATAAAAACAAAGGCTGGGAAGAGACAGTCAAAGTAACCTAGAGAATGAGGCCACTTAAAACATCGAGGCTAAACTCAAAGATAGAAATGGCACAGGCCCCTAATAAGTCAGGTAACTTTGTGAGAGACAGCTGAACTTTTGTCCCCACCACTGAGGACCCTTGAAATCTTCTCCCTCTGTGATTTTTCTGTGAGAACAGTCTTCAACTCTAACTTTTAAATACCTGAATCAAGTCTGTATTTAAAATGCTTTAACATTATATCATGGGTTTGAAGTAGCCACAGTCTGTATCTGAAGTGATGCAGGGGAAGGATGGCTGCTCTCTAAGTGGGGTCAAAATTGATGCCTAGAATTATTTAGATTTGTGCACCTTTGTTCTCCACTGTCCTTGATTTCCACTGATTTCAGATGCACAAGATGAATAGGAACATATTTAGATATTGTTTTGTGTGGGAATAAGCAAGAGAAAGAGATGGACGTGTTCAAATAGCCACTTGTGGGTCTCTAATCTGACTATGACAACATAGCAACTTAAAATAGTGATGGGTTGATTTAGACAGTTAGTAGGCCTGAAGGATCAAGCTCCACTCAGTGTAATAAAAGGAGAAATTTTTAGTGTTGAATTTCGCTCTCCATTGCAAAGTCTCCATTGCAAGTTTACTCTCCCCAACTGCATCAGGAGCCAGTGTCCCTTCATTACCATGTTCTTCAGGTGTAGAGGGAGTGAGTGGTGAGCTCAGGAATTCCAGTGTGGAATTGTCTTTCTGAATAATATATATATATAAATTTATTCTAGATAACTAAATTCCAAGACAAGCTTTACTGGGTTATCTGGGTCCATGATGCTGCTGATTTGCTGGCTACATCCCAGTCATTAGACACTGAGCAACCTGCTCTGGTGGAAGGTGTCCCTGTCCAGGGCAGCGGGAGTGGAACTAGATGGCCTTTAAGGTCCCTCCCAACCCCAGCCAGGGGTCACATTATAGGTCTGTGATTCTATAATGTGACACTGGACATATAAGGGACCTGGACTCTTCTGATTAAATATCCTACATTATCACAAGTGGCACCAGACACCTATGGCTGAGCATTTGAACCCAACTCTTAGTGAATGCAGTCAGTGGAGCTTGCAGAACAATTCATCTTCTTTTAAGGCAGATATCTAAGCAACATCTATTCTAGGAAATAAAACACTGCCAGGTTTTGGCTGAATTAGCACAGACCAAGAAGTCTTCCAAAGAGAGAGTTTGAATCTGCCTATCTCATTTTGGAGGCTGAGAGTTTAAATTTATTTTAAGCTCTCTCATTTGGGAGAATTTAAATCATACTCTGGCTAAACTGTTGGCAAAATGACTCTGGCATGACTTTACTGACTGTACTCTTTATATCTCCACTGCTGATAGGAGCAGAAGCAACTCTTGCCTGCTTAGACACTGCTTGCAGACATCAAACTGAGTCTCTTAATCTGGAATTAAGTCCTCTGGAGAAGGATGGGGCAGCTGCAGCCCGGGGTGTCAGGCACCTCTTTGGGGCTGGGAACGGGAGCCCAAGAGTTGGAGTCAGGGTCAGGATCAGGTCCAGTGAGTGTGACCAGGATTAGACACAGCCAGGCAGGGCCAAGCTCAGGTCTGCGAGTGCTTCAGCTCCTCTCAGGGGTAAAACAGGACTTTTATTGATCTGTCCAATCTGGCAGATGATTGAATATTTGTTTGTCAGTGCTGTGATCTCACAGTTGCTCTTTACTGACTAAAGTGCTTTCTGTATTGCAGCATGAAGACCATCCACCTGAATCCACTCATCTCCTGTCTCTCTTTCATGGTGTTTGCTTGTTTGGTTGGTTGGGTTTGTGTTTTTTTGTTGTGATTGTTGTTTTTCACTGAGCAATCACCTGAAATCTTTCCCTGAGCTTACATTGTCTCATTCTCTTCACCTTCTTGAGCAACATCAGTTTGGGGATCCAGCTCAGAGTGAGGCTCCACAGCTTAAGGATCCAGCCCGGGGTGGAATTCCACAGTCCCAAATGATAACAGCAAGGGAAGGGGCAGAAGAGCCCTGGGTGACACAGCCAACATTTATGGGCAAATGTGCTTGGAGTGGCTGAAAGCAATGCTGATCCCCAGAGTGTGGATGCAGGATGCTCACTGTGGTGGAATACAGCTGAGTTTCTGAGTGTTCAACAGGGCTTTTGTTAGTATTAAGGAATTATTCAGGGATGGTAAAAAAAAGAGGAAATCAAATCTAAAATAATTCCTCCAAAGCCAATGTACATTTCCTAGGCAACAGTGAGGAAAATAATAGAAGTCTAATCATATAATTTAAGCTCTGTTAATGGGAATAACCTCTTCTTGTAATTATCTCAGCAATATATTCTCTTTTTTCTTCTATTTATCCATTACCTTTTAACGTTAAATAGCATCAGCAATAAACAGGAAAAAATGGAGATATTTTCTATCTACAGTCACTAGCTGAGCAGAAGTGCAGATAAGCAGCTCACTTTGGATTTTGAGGCTGGGATGTAATAGAATTTCATACTTCAAATCTGCATCTGAACTTCAGTGGTAGGTCTAAGACAGGATTTGACTCTAGCTGGTGTCAGAACTTTTAGTTTAGACACTGTGAAGAAACAATGGAAAATATCAACTCCAAACCCCTTACCCAGTGATAATTAATGTTTTAGACATGCTGATAATCTGCTGTCAAGATTAAAAAATAATTTCAATAGGTATTCAGTTTACCTTTACTCTGAAAAAAAGAAGTTTTGATCTCTCTTCTGAACATTAATCCGGATTGGGTGGCACAGACAGACCCTGTACTGCTGTAACTGGGATCCCACTCCAGTCCATTCATTTCACTGCCACTGCTTCTGATTCACATTGGCAGCAAATGTTTTTCCACATCACTAAGAGATACACTTCTATTTAAGAGAGATTTATTTCATGGGAAACGGAAATGAAATCCTCCTATGTAAAAAAAAAAAAAAAAAGGGCTTTGTCTCCTTTCCCTTCCACCCCCTGCCCCCTCTCCTTTTTGTAATGCTGAAGGTAATGAAACAAAAATTTGTTGCTACAGATCTAAACATGACAATTCGGCAGTTTTTATTTCCTTAGTTCAGCTGAATTTGTTATTCTCGTGCAGCTCTGTAATTGCCTTTTTTTTTCCCCAGCTATCGAGCTCACACAGGTAGAAGAAAGACTGCTTTAGATCTGAACTTGATGCTGGAGGTCGTTGGGAAGATTATGTAATACAACTCAAAAAAGCTTTACAAACTGTTCAAATAACAGAACATTTCTACTACAGTGCAGGAACATAAAAGTGAAACCAAACATACCCAAACCATTTTGCAATTACTGACAAAATTGTGCACTGGCAGAAAATGTGAAAGCTTAACAGGAGTGGAGAAGGTTGGGGGTTTTTTTCCTCTCTTTTCTTTTTTTGTCCTTCCCCCCCGCTTCCTTTTTTCTTTTCCTAGCTACAAATAAATGAAATGCATCTCAGTTCATGAAACAACCTGCACACACATCCCCTTCCCCTACCTCACTGCTTTCCTTTGTATTCCTAGCACCAGGAAAAGATAAAATAACATTAGCTGCACGAGTAAATTATATGATGAATGTTACAGTTCCCTTTTTCCAAATCTAACTCTTTAAGCCTTAGTTTAGAAGCTTAAATGTGGAATGAGAGACTCTGTCCTGTTTCTCCCTGCTGGGTTCATTTAGGATAAAACCCAGGCTGTCCTGCATTTTAGTTGGAGACTTGCACACAGTGGGGGTGATTGGACTTTCTCTGCCCAAGGCACAACATATGCTACTTCCCATCACTTTAATAGGCATTAGTTCCGCAGACAGCACTGGTCAAATGTACATTATTCACAATCACTTTAATGCAAATATGCAAGGATGAGAGAGAAAATATGTCACAAAGAAAGAATCGGCCATTTCCACCCTTTTTTGATTTTCTTCCTCTATCACAGCATCTCTTCTTTCAACACACCTGTCTGTCTACACAGATATGCAATCATTGTATTTTTTTTAGGAGGATTTTGTTTATTTTTTATGGAAGGTCTCAACATTGTTGGTTGAAAGTGTTTAGATGTAAAATATCAATAGTACACTTTTATTAAAGGTGCTGTCTATTGTTATTCTTAGCACTCACAGGACAAAGCTTTCTTTTCCATCGTCAGCCTCTTCTGTTTTGAAAGGCTTATTTTAATCATTATTGTTATTATTTTTGGTCTGCTGAATCCTTTTGTGCACCAAAAGAAGGACCTGTGTCTGTAACAAATAAAGCTTCCTAATTAAATTTTATCACCAGAAATACATTCATATACTTTTGCTTAGATGAGCAATAGTTCCATGTTTTCTGCCTATATACCATGATTTCTTCACATTTATATTTTAGCTGTGTAAATAACATCTAGAGCTCTGCACTCTGCCACCGTGCTGTAAATCCCATTGTGGTACTGTGCTAAAAGGGAGACTACAAACATATTCTCAGCATCTCCCTCTCTGTTTGCCTGCCCATCTTTATTTCCTTATGATGAGTCCTGAACAGCAAAGCCCCTTCTGTGAGGATCTCAGAAACCCCTAAAAATGTGAGTACAATTCAGCAGCTTATTCAGAATATGACATTGCAAGTCATAATCTGTAAAGATTTACCAGCTTTTATTTTTCTTCTCCTTTTTTTTCTCCTCTCATTTCCTTGCCAAGTGCAACACTTCACTCCCACCCTGCCCACCCATTCCTGCAGGTGTCACAGTTTTTCTAAGTTATCACACCTATGGTTGCTTCTTTCCAACCAACTTCCTACACAAATCCAATGGATGTTTGGATTGAGTACCAAGTGTGAATCCAGGCTTATCAGGCCTTTGATAAAGTGGAAAGATGTTGCTGTATGGCAGCCAAAATCAATCTAACCTTTGGCTGCCACAGTGTTCCTTAAGAGAGAGGAACTGTTCCTCTCCACCTAATAACCAAAGCCAGTGGTAAAACCTTGGCCAGACCCCAAATGGAGTAAATCACTTTGTGAACTGTATCAGCACAACCCAAATTACCTCTCCAGGGAGGTTTCATGCCACACTGGAAGGTTCTTTATTGTGACAAAGAGACAGAGACATTAGATCCAGAGATCTTGTGGTTGAATAAATTGAAATCTCAGTTTTCAAGCCAAAAGCTCACTGGATCCATCAGGGTAACTTTACAGGGGAAGAAGTTGCTAATAAAGATTTTATTTCTTTAGGTTTTTTAATCTTTTTTAAGACGATATTTGGTTGAAATTATTTGTTCTTTGTAAGAAATTATTATAAATAACTAGAATAATTTTGTTAGACACTCATCTGTGAAACTCAAAGAAGTATATTTCTAAATGGTTACATTTCCAAGAGGTATTTTAGCTCAGACACTGTGGTGTTTCCTGAAGAGAAACTTCCCCTCTCTCACACACCAGGTATCTTCACTTTGCTCATTTCATTAGTGTCAAGTGATTAGGCATTAATTGCAAAATGTAACATTGCATCCAGTTTGCTTTCCAATAGGTGACTTTTAATGGCACAGTGCTGTGCCAACGACCTCTAATCAATGCTCAGTGTTGCCCTTTCAAGGATGGAAGGAAAGACAAAACAATAGGTTTGGGATAGTAAAAAATAGGTGCGTGAGTATATTTTAAAACACAGATAAAAGCTTTTGGCAACCCATTTATAGAACTCCCCAGAAAAACAGCATTCAGTGCAGAGAGGATTAAATGATGGCAACATGATGGACAAAACTTGGTTCTTTTGATTATTCACTGGTACTTTATTGTAACCCCACTAGAATCGATCTAGGTTTACATCACCAGCAAGAGAAAACAATTCTGCTTTTAAGTTTTGTGTGTCATCATGTTGTAGAGTTACACAGACCATAATCAAGGCTGGCCCAGGGCCAACTACCAGGGAGTCCTGGCCAGTGATCTCGGTGTTTTCCTGGCCTAGTGAGATAAATTGCACCAATTTTGTAAGGAGCAGCAACGAGGAGCAAAACAGCAAGCGTTGCATCTGGTCACCTTTAACTTCTCAGTCTAAATGAGCTCATGCTCAGTTACATCTGGATTAGCTAAGAGGTTTTTGTATCTTTTCTAGTAATCTTTGTCCTCTCTGTGTAAAACAAGGTGTTTTATTGGATCTGTCACTACCTCGTAGAACAAAATAAAGGCCAATAAAAATAACAATTGAAATTACTATGCTCCTGCTCCTCCTTCTTTCTCTGCAGCTATTTGCTTTATTTATGTTTTTACCAATACCAGAGGATTTATATGAGTTTTTAAAAATGGTTTGGAACTAGCCAAGCATTGCTTCCCCTCGAAGCAATCACTTCATGGACCACTTTATTTACTATACAGTTCAGATGTCAGATATTTACATGGTAGGGGTTTTATTATTAATAGATTTTTCAATTGGGAAAGCTTGTGTTCTCTGAACTTAGCAGAACTTTATCTTTTCTTACGGGCGATGAGTGATATATGTGGGCAGCTCCTATTAATGTTAATGGAAAGCAAATGTAAATCTCTCCACAGCAGATAGATAGCAATCTTACAAAAGTGGTCCAAGCAAAGCTTGTCTTTGTATGGGTCTAACTAGCAATTAGCATAAAAGATTGACATCAGCCCTAACTCAGTATTTACACAAGTACTGTTAATCTAAATACAGAATCAAATTAATCCCTCGTGTAACTCCAGTGCCTGCTTCGGAATTTCAGCACTGGAGACTGTGGCTTGCTCTGTGTAAGCTGAATCTAAATGCACAGGTTTTAAGGACTAGATTCTGAGAGATACCGTGCTCCGTCAGGGTGGAACATGGTAAATTGAGCCAACCTGTATAGCTCCTGCAAAACCATTTGAAATTTGAGATTTATAAAGGAGGCTGATGGAATTACATGCTTTTGGGGGTTAGGCATCTAAAATCCCATCAGGAGGATAAAATACCACCTTTCAGCAAAGTCCTTGGAGAACTAAGACAGAGAAAGCATGATTTGAAAGGGCCTTTCTGTGAAAGAATTTCTGTGAAATTCTTGTAGGAAAAGGAGCCAAGACTTGGGTAAGAAAATGAAAAATATCAGAACAAAGGCACAAGATTTTAATAAAAATGTCATAAAGGTTTTACAGTTGGATTGCTTTTGCTGAGATATGTTTTCTTTCAAAAATACTGCAAAAAAATAAGGCAATTGTTTGGGTTGGAAGGGACATTAAAGCTCATCTCACACTAACCCTCCTGCATGGGCAAGGACACCTCCCACGAGGTTGCTCCAAGTCCTGTCCAACCTGGACTTGAGGACTTCCAAGGATGGGGAACCCAAAGCTTGTCTGAGAAATCTGTTTCAGATTCTCATCACCTCCACAGTGAAGAATTTCTTCCTAATATCTAATATAAATCTCCCTTCTTTCAGTTTAAAGCCATTCCCCCTCATCCTGTCAGTCCAAGCCCTTGTCCAAAGATCCTCTCCATCTCTCTTGGAGCTCCTCTAATTATTAGAAGGGATTCTAAGGCTTCTCTGTAGCCTTCTGCTCTTGAAATATCATTATGTCTGATTTCTTACTGGAGCTACAGTTTAGGTAGAACTGAGAAACCATTTCACAACATTAAGGAATGGTAAATAATGGCCAGGGTGATACTGGGAGAGAAAATGGGGCTCATGGGTGAGTTCTGCACAGCAGGACCTTGGTCTGTCCCATTCATCACTGCCTGGATCTCAAGTTTAGACCAAACCTGAGATGTAGGTATGGGACATAATAAGATATGAACTCATAAACTTCCTGTTTATGAAAGGAATAAAATGGGGATTATTCAGGTTGGAGAAGAGAAGGTTCCTGGCTGAGGGCAAATAAGACAGAAACAGACTCTTCTCAGAAGCTGGCTGGACACAGCACTGAGCAACCTGTTCAAGGTGACCATGCTCTGTGCAAGGGGGATGGGCTGGATGGTGTGGAGACATCCCTTCCAAACTCTGCTGTTCTGTGATTTTGGGAACCCTCTGGGCTCAGTTCCGTTGCCCAGACACAGGGACAGCAGCTTTTGAGATAAATAAGGTGTGGGTATCCTGCCTAGTTTGCATTGGCTTTTCCAGGTAGGACTTAGGTTATATTTTCCAGCCCCAGAGAGATTCCTTACTTTTACCCATAAATGAATGAAACTACAAAAAGAGCAGCTGGCCTTGCATCTGTTTTTAGTTACATTCTGGTGCCTGTGCCAAGACAAACCAAAAAACTGATGGTCCAGAAGCAACTTCATCCTGTGACTCTTGACTTCTGCTCTCATCTTGGATGTGGAATTCCAATGTGTCCCTACTGTTCTTGACCAGAGTTCAGTTTTTGTGTGGTTCTCATAATATGCAGCCTGCTGTAGGTGACTGCTTGAACACAGGTATGAGACAAGATCATCTCCAGATGTTCCAACCTTAACAATTCTGTGATTCTGTATCCTCAAATTTTCTTCCCTAAGAGTGGCTGGAAGCCAAGCTCACGCTTTTATATAAAGATAGTAGGCAGAACCATATTTTGGAATATGGTTGGTAGACCAATTGTATTGGTGGTTGTAGGCCCTGGAATACTGGAAATAAAAATTTCCTCATAGAAATTTCTCTCAACACTCTGCATCTTCTTAAACCTCTCCAGAATCCAAAATCAGCACTCAGAAATGAACAACTTTAGTTTTCTGTTCCATCCTGACTGGCAATATTTTCAGGACAACCAAAGACAGCAGGGAAGCATCAGTTGTCTCAGCCGTAGCTGCCATTACTCAAAATCAAGTAAGGAAATATTCTCGAGGAACATGAGGAAAATATCAGCTCAGTAAGGGCTGAATGCAAACTGGATCTGCTGGTCAAATGTCCTGTGTTTGACCGAGCTCAACAAAGGGTGCATAAGCACCTGTAAAATACATCAAATACATGGCACTCATTCCCAGGTAGTTCTTCCTGCTTCTGGTGATCCATGGCTCAGGAATCTCCAGACTCTTTTTATTTATTAGTTTTTTCTAATTTCCTACCTTTTCTTACTTGTCTCAACATACTTTTATACTTTTTTCAACAGAGAAGAAAATTTACTTGAAGCAGAGATTATATTTTATGTTTACAGTTGTATTTCAGAAAGACTGTCTTCTACCTAAAAAATAATTAATTAAATAATTATAAGCAGAACTAAAGAATAGTATTAAGAAAAGTAAGTTATCCTTTTTAGTTCTCCAGTTATTTGAGTGGTCTGCAGATGCCATTTTATACCCACTGTATTAGTGCTTATTTCTGAAATCTGGCACGTTGTGCTTTCAAATGCCATCAGAGTGATCCTTATACATTAATGTGCTTTGATGCACTTTATGCTCCTTTTTAAAAAAAAAAAATAAAACTTGTAATTCCACAAGTGCAAAGACAAAGAAAAACACTGTTTCTGTTTTTATTCTGACTTGACTGACATTATAATTGGCCTGGCTGGATAGTTTCTTTTATCTGTTTATATACCTGTAGAAGTGAGGCTGCCACAAAGCAGTTGAACAATGGCAAGCAGGCTGTCATAGCTGACATCCAACTGTACAAACCAGGTTCAAGAAGCTTTCAAGATGAGTTTATCTCTTTTCTCCTAAACCATCTTCTAATATGAAATTTATAAAGCACAGAATTAGTCATGAAAGAATTACCAGTGTATCAAATAAAGCAGCATCAATCCAGGGACTGATGCATGGCAGGTGAGATTCCTCCCCTGCTGCAGCTGATTCTGATAATTGTAGCATGGGAGTTTGTGTGTGTACTTGGTGCCCAAGTACAGTGACAACTCATTGCTGTCACTGAAAATCGAGAGCTCAAATCTGACTTGACACAGTTTTTTAGTGCCCACCTGAGACGTTCAAGGGCCTGTGAGACACCCCCATGGGACTGATAGATATAACCCTGGACTTACAGGAGAGCCACACTTCTAGAGAGACAGCTGGATGCAGGATGAGGCCTGGGGGCACCTCAGACAGCACTGGATACCTGTGTGTGTGTGGTTAATCAAGCACTTACCCGTGTTGTCAGTGGGAGTCTGGAGAGCAGTCACAAACACCTGAAGGCAGATGCCTACTCCTACTTAGGTCTGCAGTCAAGAATCTGAAATTTGGATGTGTTCATCTGCTCTTGCTGTCTAACCCATCATGATTCGTGGAGATCCTGCCCAGACAAGTCAAAGGAGCCTGGAAAGCAATTCAGCTCACACCAGAAATTCCTACCTGCATTTGGTTAGGTCAGCTGCTCTCTGGACTCCAGTGATGGTATCACCTGAATTTTCATCTCCTCTGACTCAAATCAGGGACAGCACAAACACAGACATGCCCTTCTGAGACCCTTGAATGTGGTGTCTGGCTGTGAATCCCACCCAGGGTTCACTGGAACAAAGTGATCCTGTTTGAGCCTTTCATACCAAATTAACTTGAGAAGCCTTGTAAGAAGAAATGAAGGAGACTGCTAGGCCTCATCAGATTCCCACATGGAGATACTAATTCTGCTTTTGAATCACATTTATCTGCTATTTCCCTTACCCCTACTCACACTGTGACAACTTATGCTGTTGAATGTAAGCCTCAAGTCCCTCCCCACCCCATGCCTGAACATATCCAAATTAATTTATTTAAGCCACTAAAAATTTTTTGGTCTTGATTTTTTTTAACAGGAGCCTGTGCTTATTCTATTAAAAATTTAATCTGCTAGGATGTCTTTAATCAGCCAAGTCACACAAAGGCAAAATAATGACACAGTAACTTTAGGGAACCTTGACTTTGAGCTGCCTTTTATAAGCATGGAAGGCAGAATAAAAAAAAATCAAAAGCAGTAAAAACTTATTTCTGTCAGTAGCTCCTTCTCAGAAAATGTTGTGAAAACAATCTCTGTGTGGAGGAAGCAACATACTGAGCAACAAGCCTCAATCACAGGAAGTTCATTTTTTTCCTTGGCGCTTCGCCCAGTGCCATCAGAACTAATTAAAAACAGAGCCACGCTGGTAGGAAGCTCAGTGTTTGGGTTTTACAATAACAGAGTAGCAAACCAGGGGGACGTCTAATGAGAATAGTTCCCGAGTTTGTTTTCTAGCATTGGGCAACTATGTCAATTACTGGAAGTACAGCTCAGGGCCAGCAACCATGCTGAGCCACCAAAGAGGGTTATTTGCCGTACAGATTGAGCTGCTACTTTGATGCATGTGTTCTGCACGTCACTTGCACACTGGTGCAGCTCCTTGGCTCATGACTAAATAGGAGGAGGCTGATGCCACCTTGCTCTTCTTGTCTGAGGCTACATCAAATGCTACGAGACAGGGCTTTCCCCCGGATCATTAGATATGCTCCAGTTGAAAAATGAAATATGCCCTCTTCTAAGGATTCTGCTTGTAATGAAGGATCTGACTTGCAAAGGGAATTATCAGCCAGGGGCTTAACCCTTTGAGAGTTGGAGGAAAAGACAGGTTGACCTGAATATTTTTAAAGCAAGCCTCATTAGTTCAAACAATCCCAAATGAAAATTAAAAATATATATTTAAAGCAAGAACGTGGCTTCAAAATCTCACATATGCAAGTTTTACTCTTGCAAATAACCTGCTTATTATAAAGCCTGTGTAATTAGTGTATATATTGTATATTTTATACTTTTATTATTTATATTACATATTTTATTATTTATAGTACATTATTATTTATAATACTTTATTTTGGGATTACTTTTGATTTTATAAGTAAAGAAAATAGAAGTGAGAGAGGAAAACAGACTGCAGCCAAGGAAAAGTTTGTTGCAAAAATGAGGGAGGTGCTCGCAATATCCACTGAGGACAGAATGGGAATCAATGGGCTTAAATCACAGCAAGGAAGATTTAGGTCAGTCATTAAGTAAACTTTCTAAGTGTAGACTAGCTCTGCCTGGGCAGGTGGTGGAATCTCCACCAGTAAATGGTTTTGAGAGAAGATTAAATAAACGTAGATGCACAGAAGGGTTTGTGTTAGAAGGGACCTTAAAGCTCATCTTGTTCCACCCCCTGCCATGGGCAGGGACAACTTCCCCTATCCCAGGCTGCTCCAAGCCCTGTCCAACCCAGCCTTGGACACTTCCAGGGATGGGATTTAGACAGCTTCTCTGGGCCACGTGTTCCAGTGCCTCACCACCCTTTGAGTACTTTACTTCTTTGAGTAAAGTACTTCTTCCCATCATTTAATATAAATCTCTCATCTTTTAGGAGAGAGAATAGTTTTAAAGCCATTCCCTCTTGCCCTGTCACTATCTGTCCATGTGAAAAGTCTCTCTGCCTCTTTTATAAGCCCCATTCAAGTACTGGAAGGCCACAATGAGGTCATCCCAAAGTCTTCTCCAGGCTGAACAACTCTCCCAGTCTGTCTCCATAAAAGTGCTCCAGCCCTCTGACAGTTCTCTGATTTCTCCTTCTCTGTTGTAGAGGTGAGCTCTTAGATCATGTCCCCAGCCTTCTCTGAAGTATGAGAGTTTGAGGACTCGGATTGAGAGATTCTCAATATTATATAAGATCTGTCATCCTTAATTCTCAATGGTTGTGGTAACTGGGATTAATAGGCTTACTACCCATTGTAAATTTACTACCTACTATAAATTAGTATCTCCAATCATCTAACTTTTAAATGAGTTCAATTCACTTTATTCAGTTGTGACAAAAAAATTTTGCTATTTCTCAGTAAATATGAGTTTGGTACATTCTGAAAACTTCCTTATCATTACAGTTTTGTTTGTGTCATTTTTGCTTTCTTGTGCTGCACAATTGTCATTTTCTTCATGTTGCCCCTTCTGGTATCTTAGGTTGTGATCCAGAAATGTGGGTGAGATACTGAATAATGGAATGATGATGTAGGTTCACTGCTGTAAGATTGGTTTATAATGTATTTACATCACTGTTATTGGTCATTGGTGGCTTTCTCTGACTGTGGGTCACCCCCTGCATTGCCCTCCAAAGTCCTGCACGCTCTTCGTCTTCCATTTGTGCTACAGGCAACACACAAATCTCTTTGCTGTGGAGAATTGCTATCAGGATGGTAATTGCTTTTACTAATTATGCAGTCTCCATTGACTACAGAGTCTTAGTTTAAACAAGCTGTTCCAACTAGTTTCCTAACTACACACTCATCTTAGACAATGTGAATCCTGGTGGATGTCCTGTTGTGCTCCTAAGCAGTGTAATAATATGAGTAAACGAGATCCTGGGACCCTGAGATCAAGTTATATCCAGCTGGTGGGACTCATCCTTATTTCCTGTCTATGTGATGTCACTCCTGCTACTTTAGATTTGACTTCTCCCTAACATCTCATATAAATCTCTCACCTTTTAGGAGAAATGGATACTGTCTGTGGATACTGTCTGAGCTTCCCAAATGAGACAGCGACTGTGAGACAAACTGTGCTGTTCTCATGAGCCAGTGGAGGCTTTCAGTTCTACTAATAACCTCAGATGGAATTATATATAATGGTACCAGAGACTCTTTAGTATAAGGCTCATTTTGTTTTTTAATGCAAATACTCGATGTTATCTTGAAGGTATTCAACCTCATTTTTTTCACCTTACTTCTGTTCCAGCATATGATGAGTTAAAAAATATTTTTCTGTATTTACAGAAGGCAAAAATATGTAATTATTTATCATGGCTGCAGAGATAATGTGCCCCTAAACCTCTGTGACTTGCTGATATACCCCAGTGATTATTCTTTCACTGGCTGCTCAGCTGTTTTGCTGACACTGTCACCCATGCCAAGAACTTTGAGCAAAGCCACAGCTTTGGTCTCTTGCCTGCATGTTTGACTGACCTTTTATTACTTCAGTAAAGGTCTGGGTCCCAATTCACCATGAAAGTAAACAGATACAATTGTGTTGACTTCAGTAGAATTGCACACACTTAAGCCAAGGGTGAATTTGGACCTCAGTAACTACATTTCCTTTTATAAGGCTGCTGGATGAGTGCTTGGGGAACAGTTAGCTTGTCAAATAAAGGCAATAGCTTTATCTTTCTACACTGTATTTATAGTGCACTCTTCCTACCAGACTTTGCCCTGCTGAAGCCAATTGTTCCAGGTTTTATTTCAGTCAGACCAAGGAAAAGAAAAAATTACTAAGGGTGAAATAGAAAGCATTGTAAGAATTATGTTACTCACTGATTGCAATATGATGGTCTTGCTATAAAACAATTAAAAATGCATCTGAAGCCCTTCTATGTTCCCTGGTTATGTTTGCTTTCTTCAAATCATGCTGATTAATGTGGTTAAGCCAAGCTGACTTTTATTTTTTCCTTTCTTTTCTGACTGATTGCAGGCAAAAAGAGGGATTTGATTAAGCCACACAAAAAAAAACAAAACAAAAAACAAAAAACAAAAACAAACAAAAAAAACCAAACCAAAACAAAACAAAAAAAAAAACAAAACAAAAACAAAAAAAAAAACCAAAAAAAAAAAAACAAAAAAAAAAAAAAAAAACAAAAAAAAAACCCCAACACCCCACCAAAACCAAAACAAACAAACAAACAAAACCAACCAGCCAACCAACCAACCAAACAAACAAAACAAACAAAAAACCAAAAAGTTTTGGACTAAATTAAAAATAAAGTATCAGGTTGAAAATCTTAAAAATAAAACCAGTGGCTCATTTCTTTGAGTGTATCCGTGGTAGCAGATTAAACAGTCCTCAAGCTCAGATTCAGGCACCAGAACTCATTTTGGGCCCCAGTGCAGGTTTTTTTCATGGAAAATTGTGACAGTTTAAGCAGTTCCTGGACACAGTTCATGTGGTGGGCCTGACAAGATTCCTAACAAGCAGGTTGCATGCAGACACCTTGATTTTAGGCTATGAGGGTCTCATGGTATGGAAGTGACCAGCTGATGTAGTTGGCCAGAAAGCAGCACCTGAAATATATACATACACCTTGTGGCTGAGTCAGGATATTTGGAAGAATTGCGATATTTGGGCTTGATCCTCCCATCTTTTTAGGAAAGAGATTTTAGCCTCTCAGGACAGAAGTCTAACCGTGGAGCAGTGGTTTATCTTTGAATCATAGAATCATCCAGATCGAAAAAGTTCTCCAAGACCATCAAGTCCAACCTTTCACCTTGTCTTCCAGTCCATGTCCATGTCCAGTCCTTCCTTGACACCTCCAGGGATGGGGACTCCACCACCTCCCTGGGCAGCCCATTCCAATCCCTGCCCACCCCTTCCATGGAGAAATTCTTCCTGATGTCCAACCTAACCCCCCACCCCAGGGCAGCTTGAGGCCGTTTCCTCTTGTCCTGTCCTTGTTGCCTGGGAGAGGAGTGTGACACCCACCTGGCTACAAACTCCTTTCAGGGAGTTGTAGAGAGAGATGATGAGAAGGTTAAACTCAGGAAAGGTGGTAAATTTGGAAATGGGATCCAAGAAAGAAATAATAGAGACAATGGAACAGACAAGAGAAGCAATTTCCTGTCAGAGTTTCAGTAGTTTAAGGGAAAATAAGCCATGTAAAGCACCAACACTTAAAATCCTGTCCAGGCAGGGCCAGACTGGTTGAGCAAAGCAGATTGGTTCTGTCATACTTTGTGCCTGCTCCACAAAGTGGCAAGACAGTGAAACAATCTGTCTACTTCTAGAGATATAAAACTGATTCAAATAACAATGATAAACATCACCTCACCACCCCTTCACATAGCCAACAAAAATCCTGGTGTTCCCTTCCTTTGCTGAACTGAGACTCTTGCTTAATAGAAGAAGAGGGATTTAGGGAAACATGGCAGCAGACAGAATTGTTTGTTTTCCACTGTAATTTTAACCAAATGTTTCTTTCAGGCAAGGTATTTCTCCAAGGACATTGCTAGAACTTCAGACTATTTTCAGGAAAGTTAAAAATAGTCAAAACTGAAATGTAAAGAAGAGAGAGATGAATACGAACACATTTGGGCTGGCTTTGCTCAGTGGTCGTCCCTCTCATGGCTGGCCCAGAGTTTTCTTTTGCAGCCCAACATCCTGAGGTTGCACTGTGAACATTTGAGCTTCTTTAGCTAAAATTCAATGAAGGAAAGGGGTGTACTGACTTTCCTTTATATCTTTATATTACCATGTTCATCTGCAGGTAATTGATGTGATGGCAATTCTCTTCGATTCTTCACAATCTGTTCAGTGTGGAGGGAGTCAAAGCATTGAGGTTAAAATACCAAAAAGGTCTATGCCAAGTTTCTAACGATGTCTCAGTAAACCTTGACCTTTCATTTTATAGCATGATATTACTCTTTGAAAATAAGATGAATTTTGTCTTGCTAGGAGTCATTAATTTACCTAGGGGTGTAAACCAAGGGAGAATGTGCCCTGTTAGTTGTTTGGGACATTTGAACAGATCAATGGCTCATGTTGGTCAAGTTTAGTGTGGCATTCAGCTAAGACTAGATGCCTAATTCAGATGTTTATAATGCAAATGTCTTGTTGGATTTGATTAGATCCCCTATAATGGAAGCAGGGAGGAGACCACTCTGGTGTGGGATTGTTTGTATCCTTAGAAAGTGAGTAAAGTAATCACACCCTTAAAACTGTTGGGGTTTTGTTTGTTTGTTTGTTTTCCATTGAAAGGAAAGGGAATACACAGGAGGAAATTTGGAAGTGCAATGTAGACAACAAAAAGTAGGTGAAATGTGCTTGAGTGTCTTTTCTGAGATTAGCAAGTTTGGAATATCCTAGGGGCAAAGTCAAATTATCTGGAAATTTGCTTTCCTCTTTTTTTTTGTTTGTTTTGTTTCCTCATGGGGACAGCTTTGAAAAACTGTAGGGAACAGGAGGATATTAATAAGCATGATTGGGAATGTGTTTGAGGAAGGATGGAAAATAGGTGAAGCAGGGAAGTCACTGAGGGTTACTGTAAGATACAACAGAACAACCATGGGACATCAGCATCCCATGTGCCAATTCTTTCCAGTGGGAGTGAGGAGTTTATCCTGCAGCAGAAGAAAGAAAGAGTGGCTGGAGATGTCATCTAAAATTTCTTCCCAGAAGAGGAAGACAGTGAGGAGAGAGGAAAATAGATCATGAGAGTATCAAAGATAGAGTTGGGAAAAAGTCAGAAATTAGAATACATTGATAAAATAACAAAGACAACTGGAAAAATTACTTTTGTATGGCCAAAGCCTAGTTCAGGCTCATAATTTCAGGATAATCATATGTGCACTATCCATAGCTTGTGAAGAGGCACCTTTTATTCCTAAAGGATGTAAAAGAAAATTTGAATCTACCTTACTTTTCCCCCTGAATATTACAGTCAAAGCCCTGCTCAGAGATAACTTTCTACAGAGTTTCCAGTGCAAAAAAGGGAAATGTGGAGATCTCAGCTTTGCTGCAAGATTCCAAAATTTCTCATTCCTGTAGTATCCCCTCATAAATGCCATCAACACAAGACAGAAGAAAATCCATCTCATGTCTGGGGTCCTCAGCTTGGAGATTTACTTTTCCTTTTGTCTGTTTTTTATGTTTAAGGTTGTTGGGCAACTAAGAGTGTCTTTTTTTTCCAGCATTCAGTGGTACCTCTCCGATTCCTGCGGAAGCAATTCACCCTGTGAGTCCTGCATCAGTGTGTGCACGCCTGCCTATGCCTGGGATTTTATTCCTTTGCCTTGGGTGTAAATTCGCAGCGCCGTCACCAGCTCAGCGTACACAAGTTTACAGAAGTAATCCACATAATAATCCAAATACTTTCAGATTAGTGCGACAGGCACTTTCTTACTTTTCAGCATTGGTAATCCTATCTTTTCACTTCCCAAGACATTATGATCGTTCAGCAAGATAAGGGTTAGCGGGAAAAGATATATTCTCTTTTAAGTGCTGTTCCCAAGTTAATCTTATTGCAAAGCTCTCCCTAATTTATTTACTGAAGATGATTTGAAAAATCAGATAAGGGAGGGTGAGGGTGATGCCTAACTAGTGTGCATGGAATAAATAAGCATTCTTATTTTAGTATCTTCTGGACAGAAGTTGATATGACAAAAATAATCCCTGTGACTGGGAATATGAGGGGCCCTTTCTGGCACACCCATCTACAAAGCCAAAGACTGAGTGAGGATATGAGGGCAAGGAACTGAGATATTCTTTGATCCTAAGCACCAGGATATAAGTGTAATATTTTGGACAATGTGGGAAAGATGATTGTAATTGCTTCCCATGTTCTGTGATTAAATAAGGGCATCAGTCTCACAGGCAGACAGTTTTGTACCTTTCTTTAGTTCTGGGATGGTTGTGTGAAGCAGAAAAAATATGTTTGTTTCATGGTCATGAGCTATTGAGTGAATATATTCATTAATGGTTTGTGGAAGATAATTGTTGGGCTATCTTAAACATCTGGGTAGGATGATGTGTAAAAGAGCACAGTGAAGGCATTGAACGAAAGTTTCCAAAAATACTCAGTGTTATCCTTTTCTGCCTGAGCTTTTTACCACTGATTTGACTGGGAATAGATTCATATCTCTCTCAGATATTTTTGTGAATCACATTCACAAGATTAAACCTACCATCTTGTGTGTCAACCCTGGGCATGGCTTTATCCCAAGAATTTATATTAACATTCCAAAAAAAGGGAGTTTTTACAATTCCTCAGGAGGTATTTGGTGATTTTTCAGAAGAAGGTTGGACATGTTATGTACTGTCTCCTTGTTTTCAATAAGTTTCCATGTTTACAAATGTAAATGATCATGCTCTATTGAGGGATGCTCCATATTTGTCATTTTAATGACAAAGATCATAAAAAAGAAAGGCAACTGTTGAGGCTACTTTTCTACATGCTAATGAGAGTGAGAAAGCAGCAAATAACCAGTCAGAGCTGTTGAAGCTGCAGGACAAGATCTGTGCAGTCACTCTCTTTACAGCCTGTTGCAAAAGGATAGAAAATGATCCATCCTGGATCCTGAGTCTCCTCCAAAACAACGTTCAAAAGCATAAAAAAGGTAAATTCAAAAATATGTTACACAGCTAGAAGTTTTCAAGTGATAGATTTGGAAATGAGGAGGTGTTGCCCTACTGGATTACCTGGTAGGTGGGATATTTGCCATGGTTGTTTGATTATTTTGGCATTTTCTTTTAAATTTCAGATTTAAAGCCTTTTAGGTGGCTTGTAAAAATCATTAATTTGTATTTATTTTGTAGTATCTAGACCATCTGACCATTTGGAGGGAAGGTCACATGCTATTATTATCTATTATTATAGCTATATTTTTAGCTAATAATAGGACGTGTTTTACTGATGTTGCTTCTACTTCTCCTTCTCCTTTTTTTTCTGTCCCCATCCATTCAGATATAAATATAACTCAGTGAGAGCAAAATGCTGCAATCCAAATCCAGAGGTTTTTTCTCAGAAAAATCACATTCTTGATGTTTAAATAAGTGACACAGACAATAATAATAGAGACAGGATAATTACAGGTGAGTAGCTAAAACAGAGCAACAAAATATTCTGTGAAATGTCAGGCTTATAGACCACAGAGGAATTATCCCAACTGGGACTTCATTGGGCTTTCCTGTTTTTTAGGAGAAATTAAGCAAAATAAAGCAGGAAAGGAAAAACTGTTTGACCCACGTGACTGCGAAGATCATTATTCTTACATTTTTTTACATTCCAGGTTTTATAAAATAAATAAACAATAAATAAATCCAAATATAACTGGATGTTTCTAGGACTGTCCTGGCTTACCCATGAAACATGCTGGGGCACTGTCTGGGAGAATAGGATTTGGCAGAGGTCACATCCATGCGAGGGATGTCACAACAATTAATCAGCATAGAAACACAAGGACCATGGCTTAGGCCATGTCCAAACCCTGTTGAGTTTACCAGTCCAAGCAGAGCTGAAAAAACCAGGAATCTTAGAGCTTCACAGATTTCTGTTATGAAAATAAGAGCCTCAAAGTTTTACAATGCTTTGTCTGGGTCAAGTTCCATCTGTTCTGGAAAGAGTAAAAATACCCAAAGGAGTTTGGTTGGAGACAGAGTTACTCAAACTGTTTTTCTTGCTCTAGTACCATGACTTAATCCTAGGAAGAGCTAAAAGGATCCCCAGCCCTTGTGGGGTTCTGGAAGCAGCCTTTATATCTCCATAAAACAGGACCTTTTAAAGCTTGCCCATGTCCACAGGAACATTCCCCCGTCCATCCCAAGAAATGTAAAATCACCTGCTGTCTGTAAAGGCAGAACATTTTTTTATGCAATCAGTCATACTGCAGAACAAGAGTGGGCAGTGCAGTTTCAGCTCTTTGCTGTAGACAGTCTCCTGTTGCTCCAGGAGATGAGGACAGGAAGGAGATGAGGACCAGGAGCCTTCCTTTCTCCCACTGTCTGAAGGCAGCCAGCAATTTGCTGTACCACTGGAAGGATAACACTTCTGCATCACTAGGAAGATTTTCCACTTGGCACAGGTTCCTGGAAGCAGCCACTGCTTAAGCTGCCTCCTATCCCTTCTTTATTCTGCTCTGCTCCCATGACTTGGGGATCCCTGGTAAGGTGTGATTGTGGTATTTAGGTCATGGATTTGTGCAGACAACTTGCAGTACTTGCTTGCTAAGCACTAAGCAAGCTGTATCCCATAATAGTATTGTTCTATCGTCTTTGTCTAAATGTGTGTTTAGAGGAGGAGTTGTTTGATTTTTGGAGGAAGAATAAGGAAGAGAGAAAATGCCTACAGCATAATTAAAAAGTTGTTGCTCTAATTTTTCTCCTCACTTTAGAATCCTCTGTTGGCTTTAATTAAGTGCTTGAATTAAGATCGTAAGGCAAACACCATTTGATATTTTTTTCTTTTTTTTTTTTTTTTTCCTAGAATGAATGCAGGCTCACTCACCAGGTGGGTTTCTCCTCAGGTGCTCGCTGCTCTAATATAGAAAATCCACACGGGCATCTCTGCAGGCAGTGTGCTTTCTTCCTGAGTGCTCGGGGGCTCCAAAGAGGTGCCTGTCCCTGCTGTCCCCAGCTGTGCTGTGGGAAGATGCTGGCAGCTCCTCCAGCATCTGGAGGATGTGTGCAGAGAGGAGGGACAGGGATCCTTGAGGGTGGCTCAGGGATTCATAACTGGGGGCAACAAGATGAAAATGAGCAAAAGCAGAATGGGGCTGGGTATCTCCACAAGGTTCTGTCAGATCGTTTGTGAGAGAGTCCCAGGGGTGCCCACAGATGCTCTGTTGGTTGAGTCATTTAAAAGTATCTCTCTAGGTCACCACATGCTCCCTATTGCTGCAGCAAGCAATCACACAGGCGTAGGAAACTGGGCCAGGAGGGACTTGGGGAGGTCATTTTGGCCTCAAGAGATGGATGGTTCTACTTAAAACATCCCCAAAAGACGTCTTTCAAACAATAATGAGTGATACAACCCCTCACGGGGAAAAGAGCTATTATTTTACCCATGGTAAATATGAAAAAATCCAAAATAAAGGGATGACAAAAGTTTTAACCAAGTCACACAGAAATTATAGGGTAGAGATGGGAATATTGAAGTCAAAGCCTTGCAAAGTAAATATAGCACCAGAAGAACATCCTTCTTTGATCTAACTGGTCTGTATGAGGCGTCTTTTTTTCATGCAGAACTGTTTTATTCGGTAATTTTGACTAGGGACAGGGACTTCTGATTCTCCACAGTGCCCAAAAAATTTCTTATTTCCTCATAAATTCTTAAAAAAAAAAAAATTGATCATTATTGGTAATTTGCCAGTTTTAGCAAAAATGTAATTTATTGCAAACATAATAAATGATTTATGCTTGTGATCTTTTAGACTTTGTCACTTTAAAATTCTTCTTAGTGATTTAGATGTGGGCCTGGCATTTCTGGTTTTGTGGCTGGACACAATGACCTTAGAGGTCTTTTCTAATCTTGATGATTCTGTGATTCTATGAATTGCCACCTACCCTGCTTTCCCTGACAGATGAACGCTCTTCAATCCACAAGAAGGAAAATATTCCCAGGTGAAACAGGGAACCTGACAACTGATATTATCTAGCTGATCTCATCCATCTCTTGCTCCTTTTCTAGCCTAGCCATGACTAGGAAGAAAATAAAAAACACTGGACAATTTCTAAATGGATTTTTTTTCTTGTTGGGATCTCTTCCAAATCATTTTGTGCTACAATGATAGTGAGGTGTGACAAACATTTCACAAGGATGATGAAGTGTAAGCTCCTCTTGATGGACAATGTAGTCAAATAGAGAAATAAATCAGAATTATCTTTTCAATGTAAATTGCCTGCTGAGACATCTTTTGGAAATTTAGACAAAACATTTGAGTATTTAAAACCTGATTGAGATTTATCAGTAATCAGTAATCAGAACCTGGAGTATCGGATTTGCCAACAGTCCAAGAGCTAACATCTGTTTCATCAGTGGAACTATTCATGTTATTCTGGATTCACACCAACGTCATGAGCTGATGATATAAGCTAAGGCTTTTGAAAACCTATATTTGAAAACCAGTTACTTTTGGTGTCTTTGGTTCTGGGTAACAATTTTGCTTTACTTGTTTTGGTGTGGGTTAATACATGTGATCATCATTTTATGCAAATCAAGCACCTGTCTCACACTTGACACTCAAAATATCACAAGGCCAAAGTGATTCCAAATCCAGATTCCCCAGGCTGCCAGCTTGTAACGTGATCTGTGGGGGGATAATGGGCATGCACTGATTGCAGCAGGACAGGAATGAACCACTCAGCCTCCAGGCTGGGAGGTGCAGAAGCTACTCAGGTTGGGAGATTGACTGGCTTTCCTTTACTCTGCCTGTTAATTCATCTTGAATTAACTTTTTTTTAGGATTCATCTCATCTAAATTTACATATCAAAAGGTTAGACTTCTGTGAAATAGTCACCCCAGACTGTTTAAAACTGATGGAAAGAAATAAGGATCTTTGGAGATCCCATTTGGTGACTTGTCTAGAGAAAAGCAGCCCCTCAGAAATTGCTTATTTTCATGTGTTGATTCCAAACAAAGTGGTCTAGACCAGACAGAAACAACTAACTTTTAGAGCCCTAGCTCTGTGCTATGTTATTTGTCTGGTTTCAGAAATCTGTTTACCTCTTTTTGAGTTACAGATGACAGTTTTGAAAACATGGTCAGGCACTATTTCTCAGTTAATGAGTTGAGCAGCTCTAATAAAAGTACAAGAATAATCCTTGCCATCCTCAAAGGCACTCAGAAAATGCAAGCGTGTCTGGTCCTGACTTGTTAACAACCATAAAGACAGCACTTGGAAGTATTTAATACAGCTGTATGAACCATGCACTCTCAAAGAGCTTCATCTGCTATATTTCCTCCCAGTGGCAAATAAAAGAAAAAAATCCACTATAATTAGGGCATAATTCTGTTAAATTTGTGCAATAAAAGCATTATTAAAAGAAAGAAAAGATTGCCCTTATAGGCTGTGCTGCAGCAGAATCAAGCATGGCTTGTTAGAGTTATTTTTGTTATTATTGCATTACTTGGTTATTGTGTTACCACTGAAATGCTGTAAAGGAAGGAAAAGGCTGTGTAGATGGAATTTCAAAGTGATTCCTTTATTCAATATTAAAATTTCATTGGCTACATATGTGCAGAGTGAGGTCTTGGAGGAGCTTTTTGCCATGTGTGTTATTGAAGCTCAGCTCCTTGAGACCAAATTTCCCATGGACACAACCTGCCCACAGACCCCATCAGGACCTAAAATCTGAAAAATCTAAAAAAATTGCTGCAGCCAGGTTAGGGATTTTTTGAGGAAGTTAAATTAATCTCAAATCTGTCCCAAGTATACTCTTTGCAGAAGTACAGACACACACATCCTGCCTATTAAGGGCAGAGACAGAAAGCTTTGAAAGGCACTGATGTTCAGCAGGATGTGACATTTCCTGGGGAGAGTAACATTTCACCAGGCTGCAGAGAATGTCTACACAATTCTTCTCACCCTGCTCTCAGAGAAACACCTTCAGTCTGTTGTAGATACACTGAAGACATGCCTCACGTGGACTCAAGTGACAACAATAACTACAGGAGAATAAAGTGGGATATGCAGAGTCTGCTAGAGAGAAGAGCTCTGCTGAGCCCTAAAGGTGCAGATTTGCCCCTCCCCTCTGTTCTTGTGAGATCCCAGCACAGAGAACACATTAGGCTGTTGAAGTGAGTCCAGAAGAGAGTCAAAGAGATAATTAGAGGGATGGAGCATCTCTCCAATGAGGAAAGGCTGAAAAGAATTGGGATTATTCAGCTTGGAGAACAGGAGGCCTTGGGGCGACCTAATTTTGGCCTCCCAGTACCTGAAGGGAGACAACAAGAAAGATGGAGAGAGACTTTTTACAAGGTCCTGGACTGTCAGGACAAGGGGGAATGATTTCAAACTGAGCAAGAGTGGGTTTAGATTGGATATTAGGAAGAAACTCTTCCCTAAGATGGTGGTGAGGCCCTAGCACAAGTGGCCCAGAGAAATTTTGGATACCCCATCCCTGGAAGCTCTCAAAGAGAGGTTGGGTGGGGCTTGAAGCACCCTGGTCTAGTGGAAGGTATCCCAGCCCATGGCAGGGGGTTGGAATTGGATGATCTTTCAGATCCCTTCCAACCCAAGCCATTCTATGATTCAGTCTGCAGCAGAGCCCAAAGAGAAGTCTACGTCTGAGCTGACCAAACATGCCAGCCCTTTCTGTGTTATTTATGTGTGAGTGTCTGAGAGACCAGTGGAAGTATTTGGGACTGTACAGCAGAGGTTCTCCCTCCTAAACTCTGAAGAGGAGATTATCCAGCAAACACTGAGCTTCAATTCCATTTCAGAACCACATCTGTCAAAGCAGGGCCTTTGCATGAGCTGGTAACTAATGTTCCCAATAAGTCAAGGGAGATCTTATCAATACAGCCAACAGAGCTGGGGCAGGTAACAATCTCATCTTGGAGCAGACACCTCTGTCTGCCCAGGGAGGTTTTGAATCATCCCTCTCTGGAGATATTCAAAATCTTCCTGCATGTGTTCCTAACGTATCTTGCTTTAGGTGACCCT
Organism: Prinia subflava; assembly: GCF_021018805.1. Lineage (NCBI taxonomy): Eukaryota > Metazoa > Chordata > Aves > Passeriformes > Cisticolidae > Prinia > Prinia subflava. The sequence continues at coordinate 4,102,798 of NC_086248.1, read as the reverse complement.
GTCTTGGCAGGGAGGTTGGACTGGATGATCTCCAGATGTTCTGTCCAACCCTAATTATTCTGAGATTCTGTGATCTGATCATCTGGACAGCCAACTACGTTGGCTACATTGACTAGATAAAAGATTCATTTCACTACACGCATTGTGCCACTTCTGGCAATGTAAGTTTTTCCAGTTGGCCTCCAGTTTCTGCTCCAGACCTTGTGGGTCTCCTGTAAGGCTTCTGCCACATCTGCCAGTGCTGTGCAGATGTCTCAGGAATGCTGGAGCACCTCAAACGTCACCAGAAGCCTGTGTTTAATCACTGAATCTGGAGCTTTGTCTAAATCTGAAGCTGAATCCTATTAGAGTAGCAGAATTCAGTTGCCTTAGCACAGGCTTCTCATGCCATTGGAGGCACTTCTGGATATCCAGGACATCTGCACAGCACTGACAGATACGACACGGGGCTGATGGGAACCAGCAGCCTTCTGGAGTGGCAGCTGGAGGCCAGAGGGGAAACCCACGAGGTCTCAGATGGCACAAGCTGCTTGTGAGGGAGTGAACAGATCCATAAGTGCTATATCGAGACCTGTTTCCTCCAATCCATCTTTTAGTCAAAGGAGAGATACAAGGGGCACAAATTATTATTTGCCTAAACTTAAGCTTGTTCTCCCCTGACCAATTGTTGATGATTTTGGAAGTGGTTACTCCTTTTCTGACACGGTGGCCTTGCATTAGTAAGTCCCAAAAATAGGGACCTGCATTTCCATTCTTAAAGGAAAAACCTTTGAAAGTTTTTCTTGTATCAAAGCCAGACAGTGCTGAAATTTGATTTGAAATATAATAATTCTTATATGGATAATAATAATAATAATAATAATAATAATAATAATAATAATAATAATAATAATAATAATAATAATAATAGTGATCTGCATTGCTAATTTTAATTTTATATTAGTAATTCAAATGGCGTGCTCTGCTTTGAAAAGAGTATATTGCATTATATAGCAATTATGATGTAATAATTAAATAGTAATTATGTTAATCTTTTAATTCATCATGAATTTAAAAGGAAAAGAAACACGATCCATAGGCATTGTTCACTTAAGACTCTTGATTTAAATGCAATGTAGCTTTTTTGCAGTTTTAAAATTGAACTTCTTTTCCACTCTTGATTTGTGTAAACTGAAGCAGGCACATTTGACACTTTTTTTGGATTTTCCACCATGATTCTTTGTGGCTTGGCTTCTATATCCTTCCCTTCCAAAGCTGTTTCATGGCCCTGCTTCTACTTGCAGATCCAAGGGTGAGTTAGACCTTGCTGGCCTTCCCTGGGATGTGATTCTTGTTTCAGACGGGGAAGAGGAACTGCACCTGAGCCAGGTCAATTAAACCACATTTTTCCCCAGTGCTAGCGGTTCACAGGGATCTGCTTTATCATGTGCTGGATTCCCAGCTGGCAAAAATGAGCTCAGTTCTCTCCTCTCCCAGTTTTCACCAGCCCTGTGCAAGCAGGGAGGATGGCAGAGCAGATTCCCTGAGCTGGACAGCCTGGCCAACAGTTTTAAAGCGTAATTTAATGTTTTTCTCTCTCTCTCTTTGCATCTGCCAGTTCTCATGGTGCAGGCTTTTGTTGTGTTACCCAGCCTGAGAAGTGTCCACAGCTATCAGCTTTCACCAAATTGCTGAAGGGTGAAATTTCACCATTTCTGCCAGAAAAAAACAGATTTATTTTTCTATTTTCCTTCCCTCACCAGCCCTTCACCAAAGCAAATAACATCATTTCCCTAGAGAATCAGATCCTCTGTAAAACCAGAAGGACTTTTTAATTCTTTTACCTCAAAAGAAAATCTGTTGTACCCTCTCTTGCTTTTCCTCCCTGATACAGTCAGACCATTCAGTAAATAAGCAAATCCTTTCTGAAGCCAGGATGTACCAATATAAGCACAAGATTGGAGGCAAAAGATGTTTCCAAGAAGCTAAAACTCAGTCCTGAGAATCAGGACACCTGGTTTCTCTCCACGGCCCTGCCCCTTTGTCCCAGCCAGACATTTATCCTCTGTGAATGTTTATTTACCTTTCTGTATTTGTATTTAATTACAAGAATTTAATTTAGAATTTGCCAGGCATGAATTAACATTTAGAAGTCATTGGATGACTCAGACAAAAAATAATCTGTACTGTAAAGTGGAAAAATATTAATGGAAGTTATTAATAGTGATGCAATGTGTTACATTTAATCCATTATTGCAGATTTCTTTGCAGGACTTTTGCTGAGCTATCATTTAATTTTTCCTAGTTCCCCAATAGTCTGAAGCTGCTTTCTTTCTTAATCCACAGCTTTTATCCAGCACAAAAAAGTGATTTTTCCCTTTAAGCCCCTTTCCCACTACATTACATTTCAAACTATATTACATGGGTTACATTATGGGTTGCTGCACATGCAGGCCACGATGTAATTCAGCATGACACATGACAAGCAAAGATGTGTTGAAATACCTGAGACTATTAGATCCAAACAACCCTCTGTTAAAGTTTTTTATTACCACATAAATATTCTCCTGGCTGACCAGTGTCTCAGAGGAATAAATACACCATTAGAGGAAAACCAAAAGCCCAGGTATTGCCCAAGTATGAGGTTGTTAAGAAAAGAAAAAAAAAGAAAAGGATAAAACCCTGTTTTTGTATGTGTTCTTCTCATTTAGAAATAAAAAAAAAAACCAAGTAATAATACAAAAAAATGTACAGACTAATGTAATCATGGTGAAAATAGATAATAAAAGATAAAGAGAGTAGAGGACATTAAAGACATATAAGAAATTTTTCACAAGGAGAAGGTTGATGAAAAAATGAAGGGAACTTGTTGAGCAAGTGTTAGAAGACTGACAGGATTTTTGGAATTAAACTCAATGTCCAAAAGAAAGACAAGGTGATAGTAAAATAAGATTTTTCACTTTTCTAGTATTACACTGTAGAAATAATCTCATTTAAGATGAAATCAAGAGAGTCAAGTGCAAGGACTGGGGAAAAAGCAGTGCAGCAGGTCATGGACAAGGAATGAGGTGGTGGAAAACCTTGTGCTAACCAAAGGTGTGGAGAATGTCTGTGCAAGTTGAAGGGCTGGGAGGGTGTCAGAAAACAAAAGGGAAAAATAAATGACAGGGAAAGTAAATCTTGTTTTTAGCTTTGGAGTTGATAAAAGTATTCCTAATGAACAATTATGAGAAAGATCTGAGCTGATGGGAAAAGTGCTAAGTGGAAAATTGCTTTTCTGGGAAGGTTGCAGTAAGTTAGAGGTTGGTCATCAAAAAGAGACCAGAAAAGACACTGAGAAGCAAGAAATAAAAAACAATAATAAAATAACAAGCACTGAGAAGTTATTTGAACACACAAACCTTTCCACATGAAGAAACAAGACAGGGAAGATGCTTACCTAGAGCTTGGGATGTGTAAGTAGCTCCACACTCTTAATTGTGTTAGAAGTGCTGAGCTATTTGGAGGTAAAAATAAACTATAAGATATTTAAACTTGATTTCTCTATTCACAGATCTGCAAGTACTGAAGATGACCAGTATGATAAACCCTGTCTGTTCTAGGCCAGGAGAACCTGTGGAGTTCAAAATTTAAAAAAAAATGTGATTTTTTTCTGTCTGTGCTACTTATGAATTGTAAGCAAAATGGCAAAAGCTGGATGGTTCCAGAAACCTTTGCAAGATCAGGTGCTCTTTCTAGCAGATGAGAACGTGTGACTGAAAATGCAGGAAAGTATGAACAGATTTGTTCAGTTCTGTCAGGAACTAAAGACAATCTCAGCCACGAAAAATCTAGGAACAATTCACAGCATTTGTTGTGTGTTCAGTTTGCCAGTGAGAGATGACACAACAGCATCACTGACGTTTTCTTGTGGCTGCAGTACAAACTCCCAGGTCTTTTTTAGAAAATGTTGCTGCTGTGTGTTCTGAAGTAAATTTCTGCCATTTTAGATTTACAGTTTCTGGAAATACTGGTGTGTTTTACTACACTAATTTTGTCTTCCTTTCTCCTCTCTATCTACTGCTTTTCCCCCTGCCCCTTGTGATCTCAAGTGACAGAAAAAAATAAACCAAGAAGAGTAGTGAGCCATGTTTATTATGCACACTGAGCATAGGTCTATGACAGGATACTCTGGCCAGATGTTGGTCTTTGCTGAAGCTGCTTTTCAGCTGGAAAACCAGCTTAACCATCCCCTTGGGAATTTCTTCTGCCAGGGTTAACTCCAGATGGTGATGAGCAAGCTTAGCAGTTCCTGGATAAGCCACTCTTTGGTGTCGAGAGTGAAAGTAAAATAACACTGTTTGGGACATTCCTTCAAGCCACACTTTCCTTGTCATTAGAACAAGTTCCTCGTTGTACAAGCATAATGGGGCAAATTAGGGCAGCTTTGGGGACACTCAAATGTCGGACATGGACAGGTCAGGTCCTTGGTGACATGAGGCATTTGAGACTGTTCAGACAAGGAGTCAGGATAAAAGGTTTTATAACTATCCCGTACTTGGACCAGGCGAGTATCAGACTGGAAAAAGCAGTGTTCTGAACTGTGCAGCTCTCCCTGGAAGTTCATGTTTTACTGACTGTACTACCTAAACAAAACACGGTGATGTCAGTTCAGAAAACAATGCAAAACCAGTGGCCTGTGTCTTCCATTCCTGATCAGTATTTCTCTTTTTTGTGTATATTTGTGGGTCTGTCTCCCTAAGATGAAAATCAAGGGATGCCAATGTCCAGTTGACCCTATGGGGCATGTGATTGCTGATGGGAAAGTTAAAAAAAATTACCTAAAATTTCATTGGATTGAAGTAAAGGTTAAGTAAAAGAATAGGACTAAACTAGTGAGGTAGGATCCCATTTTATCACTCTTAGTGATGTCTTAAGTTTTAGCTTTTTCAGACTCTGTGCTGCCTAGGTCTGTAGCTCATATTAAAATGTGTCATCTCTCTTCACAAGGTAGGTAGACAAAACAAATCCTTTCCAGGTGGAGACCAAGGACAACCATTACAAGTTTCAGGTCCAAAAAAGCACAAACAACAGAGGGCTGAGGAGAGAGAACTAGGAGCATGGAACTTCATAACCTGAAGCTGTAATTGGACAATTAAACCCAATATGCAAATGAACCCAAACTCATAAAAGTGTGAGACCTCGAGACCATTTGTCCTTTTTATGACCATTTTGGGTTCCCCTTGGTTGTAGCCCTGGCAAGGCTTCTGTACTGCCCAAGGTGAATCCTTTAAGGCCTTTTAATAAATACCTACTTTATTCTCTTAACTCTGTCTAGTCTCTGTTCCAGGTCAGCCTTCATTAGTGAAGAAAAAAAAAAAAAAAAGCTTTGATAGTGCAAAAGGTTTTTATTTGATACAGGAACCATTTGATAAAAAGCTGTTGTGAAACACTGGAATGATTTCCTTTGTGCTTTATGTTACTTAGGGCTAGTCCATCCTATAGACAGAGTTGGAGACCTGACAGTTGTCCTTGTTAACAAAAGTGGAAAGGAAACTTTTCTTTTTTTTTGAGTTATTTAATCTTCATTTTTAGATTCTGATTAATTGGTTGGTTTAGCTGTCAAAGATCAGTTTCAGATTTCCTGAATGGTGTGTTCATATTGTTCTTAGCAAGGACAGCAACATTTTGGGCCCCAGGATGCAAAATACCTGCAGTAGCCCTGTTATACCTGAGGTCAGACTGTAATGGCTCCTTCTAGCTCAGAAAACCCATGTGGCTACAAAAAATGATGTATTTCTCTGCATTCAGCAATAACATCCCAGAAGGCCTAACAGGGAATGAACAAGTCTTGCAACCATGTTAAAATATGCAGGTTTTTTGAACCTGGTTTGTTGAGATACTTAGGATGCTCTGTCTAGTTGCTTAGCCCCGTCATTCTGTGTTTTTAATGTTGATTTTAACATCTTTTAACCGCTTTTATTTTATACTTATGTTCAGAATCTTGGAATTGCTGAGAAACCAAATTAATCTGAAACAGCTTTTATTTACTTCTTATTCCTCTATGAAACCTATGCTTTAAATATTTATTGTTCTTTTTTTGTTCTGCTGAATGCTTGTTTTCTTGTTATGGAATTTTCTTAAAGTTCTTAGTGGGCATTTTTTTGGTGTGTGTTAGAATATGTGGTAGTAATTTTAAATGTCTTCCAAAACATTGTTACCTATAGTTTATCAAATGATCTTGTAATCTCATCACAGAATCATACACTCAATCACTGATAGTAACTTTTAACAACATTGGCATAACAAAGAAATTCTAGAAAAGGAAAATATGCTTTTTTATGGTGTCATATCAGTATATTTAAAAATGGAGATAGATGAACTGACAAGAAGGATAGACTGATTACTTTGAAGTTGACCCTAGAAAAAATACTAGAAAAGCTGCCACAAGACTAATTTAATAAGACTTTTAAAATTACAGGATATAGATCATTCCTAAGTGTATAAATTCTTTGAGGATGCAAATTGTTCAAGCCTTATTAGATAAACAGAAACGTATGGAGACCTGACCCTTCACTGAAGGGTTTAAACAGTTTTGCAGTTTCCATTACTAAATGGTCTTATCCTATTTGTAGGATTTAGTTTGTTCCTAATTATTCCTAAAAATTAAGTTCATTGTCATTAATCCTACTAACCATGGGATTTTCTTTGATGTCTTTAGCTTCCCTTATCAATTTTCTACACTTTATAATGTTTAATTTATATTGCTGTGTGTGTTCGGATCTCTTTCTTTACAGTTGTCACATGTTGCATTCTTATTTCTAATTAGTGCTTTTCTTTTGCCTTTGAACAAAGTTTTACTTTCACACAACTTGGTCTCACAGCTTCATAAACTTGTCTTAAAAAATCCCAGTGTTCATTCTCATTTTTCGTATTTTTTTTTCCTACCTTTTAAATCTCTTTGTAATTTCCCAGTTTTGAGAGATGAATTACTTTGGAGAGTCAAATGTATTTATTACTGGTTTGTCCTGTCCTCTCTCTGTATGGAGTGCAATCTAATAATAACAGTTGGTCCCTAGGCTACGACCAACTGCCAGCCCATAATTAATTCATCTCTATATTTTTCTTAAATTTGAAGAGAAGTTTACTGCTGGTTGCATATGTCTCCCAAATTGAAGCCTCCCATTAAAAAGATATTTCCTTCTGTTATTTATTTATTTTTTTCATTATAGATAGTTGCTCAGGAAGTAACTCAGACTGTTTGAGTCACTGATCTGTGACATCTCCTGCTTTCCCAAATACCTCAGCCAGGCTTTATAAGATGACAGATAAACACACACAGCCATAACACATATGCATGATCAATAGTCAGGAGAGATCCCCAATTCCTAAACTTTCAGAAATACCAAATAAAAACCGTTCCAAAGGGAACAGAACCAGTGAAGCCCACACCCTGTCCCCTGTATCTCCAAAATCATGGTCCCACCTCCCACATGGCCCCTGGCAGTATGTCTGGCTCTTTCCCTGGCCACTGTCCCCCCTGCATGGCAATCCCAGCTTGATCTCAGTCCCTGATCCTTGTTATTCTTCAGCTTGTCTAGCAGCTCAACCAGTATTTGCTGAATTTGTCTTAATTTGGGAGTATTTTACGTGACTGTCATGTGGAGGTGAACTTTCTCTTATTCTTCTCCTCTTGCTACCCCCTGATTCAAACATATATCAGAAGTATAATAATAATAATTGTTATTAAAGATCCCATAAGCTGTTGATGGAGGCGAGGACTAATGGACAAGTGACACATGTGGGGCTTTAGTGTGAACCACATCTCCTCATGTATTTCCCTGCAGGAATGTGCTCAATAAGGAAACCACTGTTAAGTACCCATAATACCTTCCCTTGTTTACTTGCCCCTTCCTAAAGTGGTTAGAACAAGAAATTTTAATACAAAAAAGATACTACATAATTTTAGTACAAGAGATTTTAATTCATGTGCAGTGCTGCAATCAGTGAGAGCTGTTGGCACCTTACCTAAATTCCTCCTACAGATACACATGTAAAAACCCCAAACCTCTGTCTCTTTATATTATCACACACTTTGCCTAAATACTTGAGTTTGTTATCAGGGAAATAAAGTTTGATATATCTCAAGTCAGTCTTCCTCACATCTTCTTGCCAATACTAATCTTGCTTTCACTACCTCTTGGCTCTTCCAAAAAACCTCCTGAATAAAAGTTAGCATTATTCCTGACATCAGTTATTATCTTCCTAAAATGATATCCTATTTCTTATACAAATGTAATCCTGTTGTGATAGAACCCAGGCATCCATAAACGCCAGATCTCAAACCCAACCTGTTGTTCACCTCCTGCTGTTTCTGTCTCCAGCCCGAGGCACGAGGAATCCTGAAGTGAAGTCTGGACAGCAACTGATGCGAATCAAGCCCAGCCTTTGCAAAAATGAGCTAAAGAAAGATTCTGAGTAACCTCGGGGCAATAAAGCCTTCCTGTGTGAAATATAGGTGAAATCCTACAACCTCGATGACATTGGGTGTGCTTTCCTAGGAGTTTCTGGCATGGCTCTCAGACAAAAAATGAAGAGAGAGTGAAAAGCTGTTAAAAAAAAAAAAGGCAAAAGGGCTCCTCTTTCAAGCTTGTAGCATATCCATGTGCACTGTTACATTAGGAAGAACTCTGGAATAATTTTGTTTTGGATCGAAGTCAGCCTTGGCTGTCTGCTTCTTTGCAGATCTATAGCCCAAATAATTTTATCCTTTGCTTCCCTGTGGAAGAATCCTTTTGGGCTTGTTTGGAAACTTTTGGAGGTTCCACAATTGTTTACATATGTTTTCTCTTTCAAACTCATCTCTTGACTAATCTAAGTTCACTAGAGGTGGCCTGAGCAGTGAATTAGCCTGTAAATCATGTGTTTACCTCACACTGAGATCTACTCATATGGTTTTGATAGCTGGGAGTTTGTAAAAGTGCAATGAATCCCTTCTTCCTATCTATTTCATATTTTTATTTACTATCAGAAAATCATAGAAGAAGGGACAAAATCCAGTGGGGCAGCTCAGCTTGCATTGCTGTAGATGTAGTCCAAAGTTTCCATTGGTGCATTTGAAGGAAGGTAAATAACGATGTGTATAACTCTAATTGTAATAGGACCTCTCACACACCACTGGTGTCCAGCCACACCACAGCCAGGTTTTGATCTTAGAGTTCTCAGGGAAGCAAAGTAGATCTCCAGAGAATAATTTAGGATGGTACAGTGTGTCTCTGGGTGTATTTCATGTCCAAATCAGTGCTCAAAACACTTCCCAGTGTAGCATTAATGAACCCAGTGATCTCTGTGCTACTGGAAAAAACATGGTTTTATGTAGGAGACATAACCCCAAAGCTGCGGCTATTTGTACTGATGTGCCAAACTCTGTGTGTTTTTATTAATTTGGTATAAATCTGCTTTACTATTCTGTTTTATGCTTTAAACACTGGGTACTCATGAGACCTCTACTCAAGCCTGCAATACCCTAGACTCATGAAGCTGTTTCCAGCAGATCAGAGAGTTTCCAGAGAGTTTCTCCAGTTCTCTTTTTCCCTTCCTTTTCCTGTTGCCTTAGTTTCTGTGCAGGTGGGGGATTGGAAGACAAACACCACATTGTGCATGCACAGCACAGTGGGGCTCTGAGTCCAGTCAGATCCAAGCACGACAGTGATAAACAATAAATAATATTGCACTGTCTGATATCTCAATTTTAACTGAGGCTTTCTGTGCCTCCTCTTGTCTCTCTGGTGGCCAGCAACAGACCCAAGGGAAGGGCTGGAGCTGTGTCAGGGGAGGTTTGTGTCGGATATCAGGAACAGGTTCCTCCCCCAGAGGGTGGCTGGGCACTGAACAGGCTCCTCAGGGAATGGTCACAGCCCCAAGGCTGCCAGAGCTCAAGAGGTGTTTGGACAACACTCTCAGACATGTGTGATGTGATTTTTGGGATTCAGGAGTGGGACAGATGATCCTTGTCAGTCCCTTCCAATTCAGGAATGATTCCGTGGTTCTATCCCTGAACTGGAAAGAGCACAGCAGTGATACCAAAGGGGGCAAGGTAAACCTCAGGGGCAAGACTGGGGAGTTCCCAACAGCTTTCACCCTGTTTATTGAAGATCTGCACCAAATCCTATTCACTGGTATTTTGCTCTTTCACCTGGAGGCAGAGACTGCAGGCAGATTGTAATTTATTACATCATTGTGCTTGCCATGTCTTTTCTCAAAAAAGTCTGAGATGACTCCTGCCTTCTCTGTCTTGAGAGCCTGTGGCCCTGAATTCTGTACAAGAGATTTTAGCAGTGATTATTCATTCCAAATTTCTCTTTTAAATGCATTGAGATTAAATAAATAAAATAAAATAAATGAAGCTCCTACACAGGGCCTTCCTCTTCCTCTTTAGATTTTTTGGGGGGTTTTTTTTCCACCTTTCTTTTTCTTTTTACAGAGCTGTTCTCATCTCTGAGCCTCCTTTTCCTTGAATTCTGCTGGTTTAATTCAGTCATTTTAATATTGTGAGCAGTAGAGAGAAGAGGAGCAGGGATCAGGTTTGTGCTGTTGGATTGATAAACAGATGCTAAGCCGATGTGACACAGATGCTACTGCTGAGCCAGGAAAAGCAGGTCAAGGTTATTAGGAGAAAGTGCAGCACTGTCTCATAGCTGTAAGCAAAAAGGCCCTGCATGGAGCCAGATTTTTCTCTCTTCCTGACTCCCTCTCTTTCTCACTCTTGATTGTCTGGTGGCAGCGCATGTTTCAGGAACTTTTTTTAAAATTAATTCCTATGAAAGCAGAAATTAACACTTCCATTTCATTATGTTTACAGTAACCCTTACACAAACCAAGACACAAGGGGCTGGCTCCTTCCTGTTTTTTCAAGGGGCACTGAGTTTCTCTTCTAGAGCACAATACCGGGGTAATAATTTCCTAATGCCATCCTGAAAAATTTGCCGTTTCTGTGGCAATATTGGGTGAAAACCTTGGGAGAAATCCTTCTGCCAGGAAGGATTTCAGGAAAAAAAAAAGATGAAAAAAAAAAAAAAAAAGAAAAGAAGAAGAAGAAGAATGTATTTGAACTGTAAAAATTGTTTTTTTTACAATAGAAGCAATATTTCATATAGATAAGGTTTAAAAAAATCTTCTGAACCAAAAAGGGGCAAGGTGGAATTAGCTCAGGAACTCTAAAAATAGGTTGTTTCCATTCCTGTACAACTACTGTTCAGGTAGAACATTAAATATTGGACTGGATGTGAAAATTCACTATAGGTTGCTGTCTGGTTAATAACAGAGTCCCAGAATGGTTTGTGATGGAAAGGACCTTAAAGATCATGAATTTCCACCCCCCTGCCATGGACAGGGACACCTTCCACTATCCCAGTTTGCTCCAAGCTTCATCCAGCCTGGCCCTGGACACTTCCAAGGATTGGACATCTGCAACTTCTCTGGGCAACCTGTGCCAGGGCCTCCCCACCCTCACAGGGGAAAATTTACTCCTAAAATTTGACATAAATCTGCCCTCCTCTGATTTAAAATAATTTCCCCTTGTCCTGTCACTCCAGAACCTTGTAGAAGTCCCCTCTCCAGCTCTTCTGGAGCTCCTTTAGGCCCTGGAAGCTTTCCCTGGAGCTTTCTCTTCTCCAGGTGAACACCCACTCCTCTTCCAGTGGCTCCATAGTGAAGGGCTGGAGGAGTGAAGCCCTCAGAGCAATTTATATGTTTCTGAAGGAAACAAAAGTTGATATAAAGTGTAAGAACGGTGTCAATCTGCCCTGCATGTGTCCACATCTGTCTTATAGAATTTAATGCAATATTTATATTATCAGTTTTGTTGGAACAAAAAATTCCTGGAATGATGTGTACTTGGTGCCCGTTTTTCTGGGAACATTAAGTGGTTGCATTTGGCAAGAAGAGCAGCAATGCAATAGAATGAGGAGGGATCATTACAGACATCTGTATTATTTCAGCAACAGATTTGTCCCAGACATTATTCATAAATTCAAAAGCTTTAACCTGGAAGAGTCCATTAGATAATTCAGTTTCTCCTCCTGTGTTCTACAGGCCATTGCATTTTGTCTACTTTTCCCTGTGTCAATACCAGTAATTTGTATTTGGCTAAATTAGTTCACATTGAGAGACAATTGGACCTAATCTGAAGGCATCAAGAACTGGAGCCTCCATGAGTTGTCCTGGTTGTTTATTTTGGAGCTCAAAAGTCATGACTGCTTTTTGATTTCCATTTGTCTGTCTTTAACTTACTGTCAGCCTTGTTATGTCTTTCTCCCTGGCTCAGTTTGATTCATTTTCTCTATGCTTCAAAATACATAAAAGTGTGTTTGTATTTTCCTGTTTTCTCTGGGGTCCTTTTCATTCTTGATGTATTTTTTCAATTATTGTTCAGCAGAATATGATGTGATAATTCAGTATGGAGAATACATACTCGAATCACAGTATCACAGAATTTTTAGGGTTGGAAGGGAACAGTTCAAGCCCCCCTGCCAAGGCAGGGTCACCTGCAGCAGGTGACACCAGAATGCATCCAGGTGGGTTTGGAATGTCTCCACAGAGGGAACTCCACAGAGGGAACTCTGGGCAGCTGTTTCAGTGCTCTGCCACCCTCAACATAAAGAATTTCTTCTTCACATTGAGGTGGAACTTGATGTGTTTTAGTTTATGATGTGTTTTAGGTCATGGCCATTGCTCCTTGTCCTTTGCTGGCACCTCTGAACAGAGTCTGGGACACCCACCTTGGAGATATTTATAAGGATTATTGAGATCCCCTCTCAATCTTCCCTTCTCTCACCTAAACAGGCCCAGCTCCTCTCTCCTGGAGAGCAGGGCTGGCACTGAGATGTAATTTAGCTGCAGGGATGAGCTGGTGAGGACGTCCAGAAATTAAACAAACACACACTCAGAAGTCTGCACTTAGGACAGAGGGATTTCATGAAATTTTACAGGCTGGGGATTTGATGACTCCCTGGCAGTTCTGTGGCAAGGGATGCTTGAAGAACAACAAGCCAGAGGTGAGTGAGCAGTGCAGCCTCATGGTGATAGAGGCTGACTTTGTTCTGGGTACATTAAGAAAAATGTAACAGCAGATTGGATGGAGTGATTATTCCCCAGTGTTTGCTTACAGGAAGCCCTAAATTGTGAGACTGGACTGTGTCCAGTGGAGGCTTTTAAGGGAGCTGGAGAGCAAAGCAAGTTTTGTGGAAGGCTGAAGAGATTAAGTCTCTTCCACCTTGAGAAAGGAAGGACAACAAGCAATATAATTGCTGTCTTCAGCCTCCTAAGGGGAGTTTGCAGAGGTGGTGGCATCAGGCTGCTCTCTGAGATGCACAAAGAAAAGACAGAAGGCAAACATTTTCATAAATGCAATTATAATTAGATATTTTAAAAAATAAATTTAAGAAAGATTTATCAGGCAGTAGAACTTCACCTTTAGAGATCTGAAAATCAAACTGGACAAGATCTTGGTCATCTTCATGAAGTGTTGAAGTTCATCCTTGTTTGAGCTGATATTGCACTATAGCCCTCCAGATATCCATTACAAACAAAATAGTTAAAATAGTTATTTTGTTGTTTTAATTTTTAACTTCCTTTTCCTTTGGGAAGGAAAAAAGGGAAGAATAAAATCTGAGTAGTGACTGTAAATCTGCTCCCTATTTTTATGGACTACACCTGAAAAAGTGAATTAAAATGTTTAGCATTATCTATGGTTGTATGATTTTTTTGTGGGATTGTTTTTTTCTTAGTAGAATTGACTGGAAAATGGGAAAAGAATAAAGTTAATTATCTAGACTATTAGTCAAAACCTGGATTAGTCAAAATCTGCTTATTTCAACTGAGAAACACTGCTGTAGTTCTCTGAGTTCTCTGTGTGATCTGTGGAACAGAGGCTCTTCCCTCAAAGTGAGGGGCAGTGGGCATGGCCTGGGGTCCTACATCTTAGAGCACCAGGAGAGATTCAGTGTGACTGGGAAATCCAAATCTTGCTGGAGGAAGACATAAAAACCAGAAGCTGCAACCCCCAACAGGGCCCCACAGGCATTTTTGGAGTCAAATTATTGTGAGAGAGTTGGTTTTGCTGCTTGTGGGGTTTTTTTTTTTTTTTTTTTTTTTTCTTTAAACCCCCCCACTTTAAAGCCCTCCCCCCCCCCCCAACTTTTCACACTGATTTCTTGATTCAGAATTTTCAGTCAGCCCATCTTTTAAGAGCCTGGTCTGTTCAGTTTGTTAGAGATGAGTTTCATACACCCAATCCATTTGCAGAATTATTTCTGGGATGTCTGAGGAACAAAATTGTTGTTCACGATGACCAATTTAACTCAGTACCTGTTTATCACCAAGATCTAACTCAGCTTTACTGGCAGTCAAGTCCATCACCAGACTAAAATCAGTAGGATTTGCAGGGATCTCTTGGCTCAGAGAGATACATGTGCAGCAAAGCCATAAAATTCCCAGTTCTTACATTGGATAACAGGTTTTACAATCTTAAAGTGGCAAGATTTGAATTCAGAATGAGGGAGAATTTTAGAAAAACAGAGCATAAAAGAAAAATAAACTTCCACATCTTCTAGTCACCCCCTACCTCAGATTTCCAGTAATTCTTTTGAAAAGTGATGTTTGCAGTTTTTCCAGCTTTTGTCAAGCCTCCTGTACTGCATTGTTGTTGCACTAATGTGATAGTTAACTGTTTTGAGTTAATTGTTAATCCAGCCCAGAACAGTCTCTTCTAAACAGAGTCATTAAATGGAGGTGGAAGAAAAAGAGAGAGAGAAAGAAAGCGAATGAGAAAAAGAAATATTGGAGAATGAAAGAAGAACAAGAAGAGAATCAACATAAAGGCAACTTAATTGCCTTTATTATGAAAAAGAGAAATTAAAGAGGATTTCAGTTTTAATGATTGGTGTAGGCTCAAAGGCAAAACTGTAAGAACAAAATATATCTTTTCAGACACTTCTTTCTTTCACCTATTAAAAGAGAAGTGGATCGTGGATCCACAACATAAACCTGCCCCCTCTGTGTGGATTCAAGGCTTTAACTCTTGCACCAGCGTGATTCCAAGGACACTCACTGGTTTCTCAGCTGAGCCATTTAACCAACAAATTATCAAACCAGTTAGATGAAAACACAATAGTAGTTAATCAGCTTTTACAAGCTCACACATTGAACCCCAACTGTAAAAACACTTCATTAGTAGCTCCTCATTTGTGTGGCTTTCCCCCACATCTCCTGTGTTCCACTTCGAATATTTCTACGAGATACAAACCAGTCAATAAATGCTTGAACTCCTCCGTGTCTTTACTGAGGGACCCCTCTAGAGCCTATTAACACCCATTTTATGGAAAACAGAGCAGGTAGCTACCTCCACCATGTGTTGGCACTCTCTAAAAGGCTGTTAATGCTTTGTGTTTCAGGGCATAACAAAATGAGGCATTCCCAGGGAGGGAAAAAAAAAAGAAAAGCAATCCCAGTGGGTAAAAAGTAAATATGTGAAGGTATCTGTCCTGCAGAATAGAGCTGAAGAGAAACTGGAATGTCTGAGAGAGTCTTTTTGCCAGTACACCAAGGAAAAAATTATTGTGTTTTTGTTGGTTTAGCTTATATATGCTGGTGTAGCTTCTATATTCCTCAGAGAGAGGAATTGCACCAAAAAGAGAGGAACTGTACCAAAAATAAGGTATGTCTTGCCTTTGTAAGTACATCTGTTGTAGAAGTTTTACCAGATTTCACAGTGGAGAGGAAGCACAGGATTAGTCTAATTTTAAGGAAATATGTCCTGCCCAACAGTTCAGATCCTCTTCTTCCTCCCTCAACTCATTTTTGAACACGTGGGTTGATTTTAAGCACGTTTGACTGAGAGGAAAAGATGTCTGAGAGATGTGATGCCCTGACAAGTTCTGTGGAAGCTGGCAGCTGGGGAAAGGGAAGATAACCAGTGCCCTCACCATGGGAAAGGGAATTTGAATCCCTTCTTTGCTTATTCCAAAGAGAAAGCAGCCTGCTGGCCCATCAGCACATGCAACAGCTTGCCCAAACACACAGAAGTAGGAGAAAGTACAGACCACGTACAGAAGGGTGAGTGAATGGGAAAAAACAAAGTGAAAGAAGGCAAAGACAGAGCTCAAGTTTAATTCTTGGGTCTAGAGGATATTTTACTTGTAAACAGTTGTCATTTTTATAGCAAAACTATATAATATAGTCTTTGTATTTCAACATAAAGACAAGAACTGTGTTTCCACATCTGAAGTGGCTTGCAGAGGATATTTGGAGCTCCTGGAGGTAGATAAAATCAGGTCTGCAGCTTGGAGAAATAAAATATAAGCTTCCCAGGGTGAAATTCATGTGCCCTAAGTTAAATAACTACAAGCAAGTTGCTTAAACCTGAATCTGCCACCCTACAGCTCAGTTTATAGTCAGAGAAGAGCAACAAGTTCCTCTTAAGGTGATTCATGTATCCTGAGATAAATAGAATGAATCTGTCTCAGAAGGCTTCCCTCCATTGACTCTGACAGGAGCCTGGGGTAAGGAGCTCAGATGAGGTGTCTGACTTCTCCCTGTCGAAAGTGAAGAGATGCAAATCTTAGCCCTGATGACACAAATGGGTTTTGGTTCACTCCCTAAGTCAACTCGTGGTGCAATGAAACTGGCTTCAAACAGGCTGGGAGAAAATAGTTCCAATTTACTGCAGAGGAGAAAATAACTGTTAATTTCTTGTCTCACAGCTACCCATTCTGCAATGTTTCACTTATTGAAGGAAATAGAAACTTGTTAAGGACCTGACTGTTGACAGAATTACACTTCTGCCTAAATGGAGTTTGGTTTTTGCCTTTAATTTCTGTGTGTTTGTGATCAGTGTTTAGAATGAGTTTGGTTTTTGCCTTTAATTTCTGTGTGTTTGTGATCAGTGTTTAGAAAGAAACACACCTCTCCCCTCTCCCTTCAAAATATCCATTTGAATAAAAAATAATAATTAATGAATAACCTAAGAGAAATCACCTTCTCTTTTGTCACAGAAACCTGAATCCTCAAGGAACCTGAATCCTTGAGCATTTATGGGGTCAAGCAGCCAAAATGAGTTTAAACTTACAGTGGTCTAAAATTGAGGGCTGGTGAATTTTGAAATGGTCTCTCATTGCAATATCTGCCCTTTTGGAGCTGTTAGTTATATACATCAAATATTCAGCCAGGAAATAGCAACACCACTGCACAATCTACAACCAGCTGCAATCACAGAACATTTGAATTACACAAATGCTGCTGACATTTTTAGTTCTGTTATGGGTGCCAGCCAAATGCTGGAAGGGTGTAAAGATGTGCCAGGGGAGGTTTGGGGTGGGTGTTAGGAAAAGGTTATTCTCCCTGCAGGTGGTTGGGCACTGGAACTGATAGGATCTTATGTAGTTTTAACCAGGGGGAAATTAAGAGTCCAACCTAAGCTAACTGTTTAGATGTGCTCAGGAAGCCAGCAGAAAGAAGTAGGTATCATCTGTCTCTGGTGGGCAGTCCTCAGATGGACTAAATAGCTTTATGGAGGTGCTGGTCTGAATCCATTGGCCTATGCATGGCTTCTTAACAGCAGAGATTTAAAAGAAATTAAGTCCACCCTGTAAATGAACTTTTGTAATCTCTCTTACTACTAAAGTTATTTTTATACCTGAAGGGAGGGTGCAAATGGAACAGAGAGAGGTTCTGTGCCAGGTCCCAGTGGCACAAAGGGAAGCACAGGAGGTTTCTCTGAACATCAGGAATCAATTGTTATTGTGAGAGTCCCTGAGCACTGGCACAAGTTGCCCAGAAAAAGTTTAGATCTCCCATCACTGAAAGTGTTCAAGGTCAGGTTGGATGAGGCTTTGAGCAACTCCTATGATTCTATGAAATAAACCTCCAATCTATCAAAACCAGGTTTTTAATAAAGGGTTTATTCAAAACACAGTGTAACTGAACAACCTGGTCTGTGATAGGCACAATCTGAACCATGAAAAAAAACCCAGAAAGGGTGAATATTTATTATATAGAATTTATCTATTATGGAGAATATATATTAAATAAAAATTTTCTATAAAATACACCTAAATGGCTTTCCCCCATCTGCTACAAGACCTGTACATTCCAATCCGGTGCAGATTTCTGGTTGGGTGTGATGTTGGCTGCTCACACTCCTTCCCTCTTACATCAGGGAAGCTGGGGAGGGATGACCTGGAATTTGTAAACAACTTTTCTGAAATGGATGTGCACAGACAAAAGCTACCTAGGCAAAGCTAGACAGAATTCTCTGAAGACAAGGAACAGGCAAAATAAGTGTAAGTCTTAATAATTCAGTAAAAAATCTAGAATTTTTATTATAGACTACGTAAGAAAAATTGGTTAATTAATCAATTTTCTTTGTTTTGATTTTCCCTGGTTTTAATCAACATTGATTTGATTACAGCCATAAAGACATTAATTCTAGAGAACCATGCCTAAAGAGAAGCAAACTTCCAAAAACAGTGGGAAAGTGTTTCTGAAATGTCCTTTTATTACTTAACTATCTTGAGAACTCTCTGAAGAGTTATTCTGAGATGTCCAGGAGCTCCCAGGGATTACTTTTGGGAAATTCAGGGTTGATCTAAGATATTACCATTCTGGTTTTCCATCCTGTTCCCCCACCAGATGTAATCACCTCCCTTGCAGGGCTGGTGGAGTATGTGTCCAGCTGTCTCCACTGCTTGTTTGCAGTTTGGTGAATTAGCTGCTAATGAAGAAAGGTTTCAAAGGTACCTCACCAAACTTCAGTGGATAATTACACTCATAACTTCTGTTCTGCTGTTTTTAGTCTAGGAGACCTAATAGGATTAGTAACTTCTGGTAACGAGGTGGCAATAAAAACCTGGGAGATGTCAGCAACTCTTTACAGCTCTTTGCTCAACTGATGTGATGGGAGCCCTCAACATATGAATCTAAGTCCCTGTGTGGACTGGAATGGCTATAATTCAATTTGACTTAATTTACTTTGAGAGTTAATTCAGTTAAATTGAATTAAGCCTCTTTAATTTCTAACAAGGGTGTCCACATTTGAGTTTAAAGTAGTTTAATTAATCCACTTAAAAAAGCTAATTCAGATTAATTTTGGTGAGCATTGTTATGTGGATAGGCCTGTAAGTTCAGTTAAGTAACATCAATTAAGGTTTGATTTCAAGAAACACATTCCTCCTGAGCAAAGATGGGTGAGCACAGCTTAGATAAATTGTAAGATGGAGCAGAAATGCAGAGGCAGAGGTGGAGGAGTAAAAATTTCTCCCAGGGAGAAGTCCACCCTTAGTTCTGCTTGGTTTGGACTTGCTGGCTGGGAGCAGAAAGATGAAAAACCTGACTCAGGGCAAGACTCATCATCACTAGTTCTGTAAGAAATAATAAGGGCTCTGGGATTAGAGAGCTGAAAGAGACCTCAGAAATACTCTGCTTTCCAGGAATATTTACTGACAACACATTTAATCTGTGAAGTCCTGTCAGGAGTTTAAAACCACCCCTGACTACAGCACAGTTCCCTAAATGAGTGTACAAATAGGCATGGCCTATAATCACCCCATTTCTGGGACTCATGGAATGGTTTGGGTGGGAAGGGGTCTTCAAGATGCCTCCATTCCAACCCCTTGCCATGGGCAGGGACACCTTCCACCATCCCAGGTTTCTGAGAGCCCCATCCAACCTGGCCTTGAACACTTCCAGGGATGGGGCAGCCACAATTCCTCTGATCTTCCTCAGACTCACACCAGTATTGCTGGTTTATGGAATAATCTTTAACACCAGCTCAACCCAGCTGTCCCAGGTGGAGGAGCTCATCCTTTGGCTGTTACTTTATCAATGTCTTTACACCTGGAACTCAGCAGTGTGGCTGTGGATTAGTCGTGCTCTTCTGCATGACTTTCCCTCTTCCTCGTGGCCTTTCTCAGCAGAGCTGCAGCCACACGACCCTGCAGGGAGAGAGAGGCACAGGCACAAGGTGGTTTTCATTGAGTACTTTAAAGGTCCCTCCAGGCTTCACAGGTGGAGGTTTTCTTACATTTCCTCCCCTCTGGGTGTGTGAACACAGGGCCAGACTCGGAGGTGTGATGGGAGCTGGGACAGGAGATAGGTCAGTCAGTGAATGGAAAGTGGAGTAAGGGGTTGCAACTCAGCAGAATTCAGTGTTAACCTCAGTGGGGAAGGGTCTGGAGTCAATGCCAGCAGTCTGAGAGAGAGTAACACCTTTTCCCAGCTCACTCAGCGTGTGAGCACCTCGAGGCTGCCTTTCACCTACTGAACACGCTCAAAAATGAGTAACTGAGCCACTGAATGCATCATCTCCAGTCTCTTGTCCTTTTCTTCTATGCCTCTGTATGTGTAGTCTGCTTACAGACATCTACACCCTCCCATGCACATTGGCTTTAAGTAAAATTATGTTTCTTCGTCTTTTCCCTCTCTAACAGTCAAACCCTGGTGATCCTGTGAATGTAAATCAGCTGCTTTTCTGGTTTAGCTGCAATCTCTGCTGTATAGCTGAGGTCTGTTTGATGTTCTTTAAGTGGTGGAATTGAAAGAACATTTCACTGCTAACTGGAAGAGCTACTAGTTTATTAAATCCTTCATTTGAAATCTTGTTGTCAAAGAAAACACAGTCAGCTGGTGCTGTGAAAGGATTGCGTTGTCAGTTCTTGCTGAGCCTTAAAACT
The DNA here is from genome assembly GCF_021018805.1 of Prinia subflava. Classification (NCBI taxonomy): domain Eukaryota; kingdom Metazoa; phylum Chordata; class Aves; order Passeriformes; family Cisticolidae; genus Prinia; species Prinia subflava. The sequence continues at coordinate 4,082,114 of NC_086248.1, read as the reverse complement.
GGCATCAAGCATAAAATAAAGTGACATTAAATGAACTGACAATCTGAGGTTTTGAGTGTAAACCTCCAGGAAATAATAACTTGGCTTTTCGATGTTAAAAAAAGAGAGCTTATGGTTAAAAATAAAATAAAGGAAAATAATAAAGAAATAATAAATTGTTATACAGCAAAACCCAGAATACTATTTTAGAGGCTCTTTTCCTTCCCCTTCCCCCTCTTTTCAATTCAATGTTAGCAAAGCAGAGGTGACAGAAAAGATTTATGAGAAACATTTTTAAAGGTGGGCTCACTGTGTGTATAGAGCAGACAGTGTCTGAAGGGCCTGTAGCATTTGCACTTTATAGAAAATGACAAAAAGTGACTATTGCAGCAACAACCAGCACGGCAGAGGTGGAAATTGATTGCACTGAGGGAAATCTGTAAGAGTGGTGTGTGATAGGCAGCTACTGGGCTTGAACATCCAGCTCTGAAAAGTTCAGAGGTGAATTAGCAACTTGAATGATTTTATTCTGGGTAGAATTTAATGAGTTTGAACTGGAACAGGTTGTCTTGTGAGTTAGATGCAGGCTGGGGAGAGACATGAGAAAATTCCGGTGTGGAACAGAAGCCAAATGGAAATCTTGCCACTGAACAAGGTCTGTGGTTATTTCAAGGATCCAGACTGGGACTGTTCATCCTGGAAAAGAGAAGGTTTTGGGGACACCTCATTTTGGTCTGCCAGTTAGGATGGAGGGCTCATGAAAGAGAGGCAGAGTGACTTTTCTCACAGGCAGACAGTGATAGGACAAGGGGTACCCATTTCAAACTGTGAGATTTAAATTACATGTTAGGGGGTAATTCTCCCCTGTGAGGCTGGGGAAGCCCTGGCTGAGGTTTCCCAGAGAAGCTGTGGCTGCCCCTGGATCTCTGGAAATGTCCAAGGCCAGGCTGGATGGGGCTTGGAGAAGGTGGAAGGTACCTCTACCTGAGGCAAGGGTCTTTAAGGCCTTTTCCAACCCAAAACAATCTGACATTTTCTGATTCTTTGGATTTATCTTTCCAGAGTCTACACAGGATATCATGAAGTTAAGTCTGGGTATAAGGAAGGAGTAGGAGGGAAGGCATTTTCAGTTTTTTGGTTCTACTGTGTAATCCATTGGCAGTAAATTAAATTAATCTTTCTCAAATTGAGCCCGTTCCATCTGTGAAGGTGACTGGTGAGAGTTCTTCCTGTTTTCATCTTGACCCACCAGCTCTTCTATCATGTTTTCCCCCTCTGTCCTGTGGCTGGAATCATAGAATCCAAATTGGTTTGGGTTGGCCTTAAACCTCATCTCATTCCAGCCTCCTGCCATGGGCAGGGACACCTTCCACTACATCAGGCTACTCAGGAGCCATCCAAAGTCAACAAATCACATTATGGATGTGCTACTTATTAAATATTCTTGTGCATCCAACATTTTTATCTGCTTTTTTCTCGTGTTCATTTAAGTTCTACTTTTGTGAAGTGGAGAGAAGGCACTTGCTATTTCAATAAAAGCGTTCCAGATGAAATGCCAAAGGATATTCCATATGAGCTAGATGCTGTTATTATTCTGAACAAGATGGAAGTCTGACTTTTCTTTTTTTACAATAGCTTTTCCTAAATATGATTTCAAGTCCTTTTCAGTTTAAGGTCAAATTGTCAGGAAATATAAAAAAGGTGCCAGTTACCTCCTCCAGAAAACACATCTCCTGCCTACTAGCATTTTAACTTGTAATGAAGGTCCTTTCCTTCTTGAAAATGTCCTTCAAGATTGTCAAGTTCTTTTAGAACAAAGAAACACATGACTGAAATAGGCTGTGGTGTTTCAGAGGCAGCAGGACAGGATGTGTGAAAGCATTCAGAGCACTCAACTCTGTTTCAGCTTTATAAAATTCACTTTTCATGTGTTTTTTGTCAAGAGCCAACTCCTTCTCTGCTATATTCAAAGATAAAAGAATGGCTACTTGTGGATATGGGAAGAGCCTGTCTGAGAGCTCTACCTTTGCAGCCAGGAGAGAAACAAATGGATGGGAGTGTCCAAGGCCAGGCTGGATGGGGCTTGGAGCAGCCTGGGATAGTGGAAAGTGTCCCTGTCCATGGCAGGGTGTTGGAAGGAGATGGTCCTGAAGGTCCCTTACAATCTACACTATTTTACCTTTGGAGGATGGGGCAGTCACAGCCGCTCTGAGCAACCTGTGCCACCTCCCCACCGCCCTCACAGTCAGGGATTTCTTCCCAGAATATCCCATCCAACCCTGTGTGGAACTTCTGTGAGGAAAAGTATGAGGAAAAAAAAACCCTCTGTTTCTATGACGGGACTTGACAGGTTCATGGAAGGGACGTGAGGTGGATCTGCTGGACCTGATAATTCCTTCTGTTTCTGGACTCCTATAAAGTGCTGGAATTAAATGGGTGAATCACAGATTTGGGGGTTCCTGTCCTTATGTTCTTAATGCAGCATAAAATACTTTCAGGCTGGGCATAAGTTGCATGGTGATCCCTCCTGTCCCAGTCAGAGTACAATCCTTGCTTGAACATGTTACATCTACATCTAACCAGCCCTGAGTTACTAAAAACACCCAGCTTAATCCTATTTGAATTTTCATTTATCATGCAGGTCAAAAACTGCACTTTACTGTTTGACCATCTCAGTGAGAGCATTCGAGCCAAGAAGTCCAATGGGAACTCATGTACACTGTATAATTGGATTTTGAGTTGTACATTGTCTCATCTGAGTGTCTCAGAAATGTTTATGTGAAAAATAATTCTGAATACACTGGCCAGGTAGTTTTGTGGGGTTATAAACCTTTTCTCAAAACTAACTCTGTATTTGGATCTTACCTTAGATGTAACTATAAATGCTATTTTTCATTATAAATTGCTCATTTCATTCCTCATAACTATTCTATCCCTGAACTGTAAGTACCTGAGCTCTCAAGCATCTTAAATACACTTTTATTTTGCATTAGCTCTAGATTTAAATTAAACTACATAAAGAGGAAAAAAAGTGATTTCTGGTAAGATAAGTGGAATTAGGCCAATTTACATTAGATGAGAACCTTTTGTCTCTCCCTTAATTACTATTTTCTGCCTAGTTATATATAGAAACTCTCCATCAAGGCAGTTATCAATTTTAGGGAAAGGAGAGGGAAGGGGAAGGGAAGGGAAGGGGAAGGGAAGGGAAGGGAAGGGAAGGGAAGGGAAGGGAAGGGAAGGGAAGGGAAGGGAAGGGAAGGGAAGGGAAGGGAAGGGAAGGGAAGGGAAGGGAAGGGAAGGGAAGGGAAGGGAAGGGAAGGGAAGGGAAGGGAAGGGAAGGGAAGGGAAGGGAAGGGAAGGGAAGGGAAGGGAAGGGAAGGGAAGGGAAGGGAAGGGAAGGGAAGGGAAGGGAAGGGAAGGGAAGGGAAGGGAAGGGAAGGGAAGGGAAGGGAAAGGGTCAGCTGTGTAATTAGCTGTGTCTGAACTCCTGTCTTGTTTGAATCCTTAAGTAAAAGATAAAAGAAAGCAGTAGTTAGGACTGTAGTAGTTAGGATTTCTGAGAGTCAGCTTGTAGGGAGAAAAGCTACATTTAACGTGTCTCTCTTATTTAATTCAGCCAACTTTCCCACCCTGACTTCAAAACAAGCAGGTTTGATGCATGAGAAAGGGGAGTAATTTATTGTGAACCTACTGCTCTGAAACAGGAGCACTGATAAACTTGGCAGTGGTTCTGAAAGGAATTTTGATTAATACTTTGGGCTAGAGGATAAAGCAATGGATAATTTCACAGAAATTCAACAGCTGAAGGAAAATTGCAGTTAGTCAGAGGCAAACACTCTCATTAGTATTTCTATTTGTATAACAGAATGTGCACCAATGAATTGAAACATAAAGGCTTACACACAATAGAAAAGCAAGCATTATTTATGAAGCTGATTTATATATATTTTGCCCTTCTCTGGTGTTAAGATTCTTCAAAATATTACACTTTCTCCCAAAAATTCTGTGGTAGCTTCCAGTAATTTTTCTGCAGTAACAGAAGCTCTTTTATTTTGATTTACACGATTTAATCTGTAGTATTTATTTACATCTGTTCTCTTCCCTACTTCAAGTTCATTTCTCGGTTTGCAGCATTCCTGGTTTCTAAATGGACAATCATTTTTCAAAAGTCAGACTGTTCATAGAATCAAGGAATGGTTTGGGTGGGAAAGGACCTTAAATCTCCTTGTGTTCCAATCCTGCTGCCACAGGCAGGAACACCTTCCCCTAGACCAGGTTGCTCAGAGCTCCAAATCACCGTGGCCATCTCTGTTGCCAACAGGGAAAGATAAGAGTGGAGGGTTTATCTCAAGTGAAATATCTAAAATACCATCAGAATTGGAAATGTCTGGTGAATAAAGGTCACAGCTGAGACTCCTGGCAGCCTCATGTCTCAAAGGAGGAAGGACTCTGTAACACCAGTTTTGAGCCAGACTCGGGTGCTCCTTTGAAGAACACAGCTCTCTCTGCATGGAGCCTCCCCGAGCCTTTTGGAAATGGATCTTTCAACAGATACACACTAAAGAAATATTTAACTGAGCAATGTGCAAATAAGGCTTTAGCTGTATTTTCACCAACAGAAATTTGTGCTTTGCATATGGTCTCTGTGTTCTTCAGAAAACAGATGGAAAAAGATATGATGCTAAAAAACCGAGTTTATCCCCAAATATAACATCTACAGATGCTAAGTACACGTTTTTACATGTATATATCATAAATCTCACTTGAGGCAAATTTTAAGATCTTTTTTAAAAGATGAAGGAAAAAACAGTTTTCTTGCATTAATTAGTTAATTAATTAATAAGTAGAATTTGCTTTGTTTGACCAGTTCAGAGTCTGCTTTGAGAGATGAGCAGTCTGCTCGCTTATGCTCTGCATTGGGCTACAGAAGAAATTCCGAGGGAAGGTGACAAAGCCTGATGACGATTATAAAAAGATTACAGCACAACCTCTCTATGCTGCCTTCTCATAAACTATTTTTGAAGGCAAACCTCATTTCATAGGTTTCCAAAAATCATGGAAGAACAGTGGAGACTTGATTCTGTCTTTACAGAATCATAGAATCATGACATGGTTTGGGTTGGAAGGGACCTTTAAGACAATCTGGTTCCAAGCCCTCTGCCATGAGCAGGGACACCTTCCACCAGATCACGTTCCTCAAAGCCCCATCCATTTATATTTTTAAAATCCATTTTTTGTCAATTTTTTTGGTTTGCTCAAGAAGGATACGGAAATCTGAAGGTTACAGACAGGTACTGGTATGAAAATCAGATGGTCTTAGAGTTCACTTTGAAATATGCAAACAAGAGCTGGCCCAATATCAAAGGCTATAGACAAGGCAGCACATTTTTCTAATACCTCTTTAGGGAAACTTTGCCCTACACTGCTATTAGGTGCTATCATTCAGAGGCATAATTTTAGCTAACATTGTTATGCTGATTATAGTCAGGTTTATGTTTCGATCTCAGCTGACCCTAGGGAATTAATTTCTGATTCAATTAAATGACTAGGTGACATTCAGTCTGAATTTTTACCTGAAATTAAACTCTGACAAAGCACAGTTCATCTCAGATTGCAGCCATCTACCTCCTGAACTATGCTGCAATACCTTAATGAGAACTTTATAAGGCTGGACATCCTGGCTTCCAACCTTGAGATTGTCATTTCCATGAGCTGCTCCTTGGGAGACTGAAGGGTGACATCCCAGATCTCCAGAGAAGCTGTGGCTGTCCCTGGATCCCTGGAAGTGTCCAAGGTCAGGTTGGACAGGGCTTGGAGCACCCTGGGATGGTGGGAGGTGTCCCTGCCCGTGGCAGGCACTTGGAAATGGATGTCCTTTAAGGGCACCTCCAACCCAAACCATTCCATGATTCAATGATCCCCAAACTGCACTCTGTCATCCTTTTATTTACTAAATGTGTGACAGGTGTTATCCAAAGAGGATGTGTCTTGTGCGTTTATCTGTATTTATGGCTGGGCCGCTAATAATTAATTAGTTCCAAAAGAATTTGATTGACCTGTTTGCAAAAGTTGCTGCTGAATTTATACAGCAAATATTAGCATATAATTCCAAGGTGACCATTTAATGTTTCTTCTTATTTCTTATAGCACAGGCATCATATCTCAACAGCATTCAGAGAATCCAGAAAAGAAACAAAATGATGGAATCAAAATTCTGTGCAAAATGTCACTGGAAAAATTACAGCTATCACAACAAATTTGTTAAGATGAAGAGTTACTTTTCAGAGAAACTGAATTACAAATTCTTCTCCAGACCTCTGTGGATGTTGAATATCATCTATTCAGCATTATCAGAGCACGGAGGATCCACATTTATTATCTGGAGTGACAGCAAGTACCCAAATTTGGGCAGCTGAATCAAACCCTGAGAGCCTACACTCAAATGCTGGACACTTGCATTTGTCATCTTCATCCCCCTTATAATCAATAGAGGGGAAAAACTCATTTCTAGGTGGCAATTAAACTAAGACTGTATGTTTGGCCAGATCAATCCAACCCAAAATATTCCAGAAGAAAGAAGTAGAATAAGGATGTGTTCTCTTCCAGATGCTCAAGTTAAGTTCTTTTATTCCTCACCCTCTGGACTCACAGCTGTGAAATTTTATGTACTCAAAATTTGATTTTTACTGGAACACCAGGAAACAATTCCACTTTTTTAAGGGGTTAGAACACTTCTTCTGAAGAGGGTAAATTCAAGTTCAAGCTCCACATATGAATTACTCAAATGCCCCTTTTCTCAAATGAATACTTTTGACAACTCAAATCTGCACTCAGCTCAAATTTGCCTCAATTCTCAGGCTCTGAATCCTGCTTTCCTGGCAATATTTCATCCTAATTTTAAAATATCTGTCTTGGACACTCAAATGAATGTTTCCCCTTCTGGTTTTCCTTTTTTTCCTCCAGTATCTCCTCTTTCCTTTGCATTAGATAACCATATTGGCTGTTAGTTCTCCCAGCTTCAGTGCTTAATTCCCTATCCCAGAGAAAATCTTCATACTCCAGGTATACATGTTGGAGTGACAGAAAATATAAATCTCTCTACTGAATACTTAATGCCTCAGAAAATCCAAGCTGTTTATCTACTGAAATCAGGAGTTACATTGTCCTCAAATTCAAATTCCAGACCTAGACTTTATCCCTGTCCTTTCTTTTTTTGACTGCCTGTTCTGCAGAACAAGTAGCACATTCTTAATCTATGCATGTAAGCACCCACAGCAACTTCAAAGATAAATTGAGCACATGTTAATCCATGATTATCAACCACAAATTTTCAAAAATCACTGCAGATGCCAAAGTGTCATGACAGCCCTAAAAAATGAGATTTCTAGTTATTTAAAACTGAAGTAATTTTTCTGGTTTTTCCTTGTACTGTTCTTTTTTGTGCCCTAAGGGTGTTTCAGGGTTTTTACATTTATTTTTTTTTCTTTACCCAGCAGCCTTAAAACTTAAAATAATAATGAGTGAAGGTAGCACTGTGGAAGGCTGTGATTTAAATATTTCTGCTGATTTTGGTAGCTTTTGTATGAAGTCATTACTATCCTTGTGTTTCATTCCTTATTTAAAAATGAGGACAACAGCTCTTCTGTACTTTAAATGAGTTTTGTGGGATTAAGTTAATTAATGTCTGTCAGGTCATCTCTTTTAATGGAACATGGGAGGTTTTCAACAGAACTTGTGAATTACTTAGAAGATTAAGAGTAGAATGGAGGTGTAAAACACTCATTATCATTCAGGCTCACTGTCAGAAGTTGATTATTGCTTGTGCTATGCAGAGTTACTTTGCTCTCATCTTTCCCCTGCAATTCACAGGAGTTTATGAGTTTTTCAAGGTATTGGGTATTAGTCAGTCTGAGGAAGTTTCTCAGAATCTGATATTATTCCTTTCTGCCTGAATACCACTGAGTTGTCCTACCTCACTTCATGCAAGGGTAAAGAATTACTTTCCTTCTTGCTCACTCTAAATTCCTGCAAAATAAAATTGAAGGGAAGGCATAAATTTAGCTCAGTCAGTCCTATTTTTATTACATATTTCCAAGTTTTAAAAAATATTTTAAAAGTATGCTGTTCTCAGCTGAGAAAAGTATTTAATCACAAACTGAGATATAAACATGTACTCAGCTACTCTTTATGAAATTCAGGTGCATGTTTTGCTGAAAAGGTTTTTATTTAAGCATGAACTTAAATACAAGCTTATGTGCAAGACCTCAGCTCAAGGCAGAGACTAAACAAATGCCTGAGTAAACACATGCCTGAATTCAGGCATATGCTTTAATTTTAAAATGGAAATATCATTAAGAATAAACACATTTTAAACACAGCATACCTTGGTAAAGGAGGGCTTAGGAAACTACTTTTACCTGACAACTGAAAGTGCTTTTCCTTCTGTTTTCTGTGGCTCAAGCCTGGCAGTGTCTGCAGACAGCCTGTGTTACAAATGTGTGGAGAAAGGACTTGTAATGAATATTTTGGCAGACCCTAGAAAATGATCCCCTAATCAATCAAGACCAAAGCTGTTTTATCACTGGCAATTGAGCAACTACAGTTAAAAAAGGTGTTAATAGTGACAGTGACAGTGAGTGATACTGGTAGCAAAAACAGCAACAACAATAATAATAATAATGAATGGAATCTCACCAAATGGCAACACAGTTTTCAGTTGATGCCATCCATTTTTATTTCATGTGCACTATGGAAAATTCACTGATTTCCAGTCCATTAAAACACATTTCAGAGCTGTGTTGTTTGAAGTTACCTTACTTCAGAAACAGCTCTTTTCAATTAACTCTGAAACCTCTTTCAACAGCCTTTCATAAATAGGCCAACATCAATGGCATGCTCGGAGTCAGTGTGTATCTCTAATGGAAATGCACAATGGGCCACGCTCCATGCCTCCAGGGAGAACATCTTCCATTTCAGACAGATTCAATGGGAAGTTTTGCCAGCTATTCTGGGTCTCTCACTTTTTTGTCTCAGGTTTAGCTCATAGCTGATCAATGGCTGTGCTTTTTAATTACACTGTACGGTCTGTAATGATTTGTCACTCATTGAACCTGGGTGCTCTTTTTAGGCAGCAGAGGGTAAAAGCAAGGAAGGAGAAAGAAAGTGGCATTAACCCTCTCAAAGACAAGAGGTTGGGATGTAACCCATCCTACTGTTTTGCTTGTCAGCTGTTTGCATGGAAAAGGGGGGAATTCAAAGTTAAAAGCCCAGGTTATGAGAATTTTCCAAAATCCATGACTTGCAGTAGACATTTTCCAGTTAACTTGAATTAAGAGTCTAATGTATGTTTTGAAACGTTTTATATTAATATTGGTGTATATTATACTTCAGTATCGTATTTATATTAAATTCAAATAGTTATTTGCTGTACACTTGGCTCACACTGACTGAATTCTCTGGAAACACAGAGTAAACTTCCCATCCTCTTGCCCAAAGAGCAGGCTCACAGCAGCCCTTGTGCCATGGAAGGTGGATTAACAAAGGCACAATCACACCTTAATAATAATAAGCCAAACATCTTTTATGTTGGCCTTGTGCTCCACAGCTCTGAGCAGAGTGTGGACAATGACAGTACGCGGCTGCCCAGGTGTTCCAGATGTATTTCACACATCTGGAAAGGTGCTGAAATGCATCTGCATTATCCAGCAGAGCACAAAGCAGAAATTCCCAAGCTAAAACAGATCTGAGCTCTTAAGTCCCCACAATCCCTGTCCCTCTCCTTCACCTTGTCACATCTCCCTTCAGCAGAAGTTTGCATTTAACTATTTGAAAATAAACCCCCTGGGGCTTCAAGTTCTTATGTCAGCCCCTAAATGTGATCTTTTTTCCTCCTAAAAACAATCTTTCAACAGCCTTTTTTTGACTTTCGTGTGAAAAATATATGCTTAATTCTTAACCAGGGAAATACAGGTGTGCTGGGTTTCCTTAACAGGTTTCTAACTAGAAATGAAACTTGGAACATCTTCCCTTCAATAAGCTCAAAAAAGGCAGGTGATCATCTATTTAAGTGCAAGACCTGTTTAGAAAAGGTGTCAGGTATTATAATTCACCAGCAGAGCAGGAGATTGCAGCTGTTGATCTGGGGACAGGATCTCTTTCAGATTTTTGCTCCTATGAATTTCAGACAATTTTAATAAACTCCAGAGCACAGATACAGGAATCCCAGTTTCAGCTTTCATTTTGCAGAATATTCCCCTCCAAAGACCCCTTATCTGATGATACAGGGTGAATATTTGCTGCTATATTCTTTGCAAATGTGCTGTGCCTGGCATATTCAAAATGAAGCAATATCAGGCTGAATGATTTACCTGCTCTGTATCCTAATTTTCATTCTAACACTTTTCTCTTTTCATTTCTGAACTCTCCCAGATAATGACTGGCAAATGTTAAGCCCAGCACAATCCCAGCTTCTGATTTAACTTTAAGTCTAAAAGATCTAACTTTACTTTCTAATGGCAATGGTGCTCCTAATGCTGGATAAATTAGTGTTTCAGAAATTATCTTGCAGCTGGATATTCCAGTGAGCAATTTAATATTTTAACAATTCAGCAAGTCTTCACATTAAGATCACAAAATACTAATTTTAGGATTTTTTCAGAGAATGGCTAAGGCTGAAAGCTATCACAGTTGATCATCCCCTTTGTCCATAGGAGACATGACAGGGGAGGAAGAGAGTCAGTTGCTTCTAAAACTTAATTTCCAATCTAATTCTAAGTTACAGACTTTTAATAGTGATATAAATTAGGAAGAAGAACATATAGTATAAAATATATAAATATATAAGTACAAATTAAGAAGAAAATACATGAGGAAATGAAAGAAACATAAAATAAGATACAATGTAAAAAATTTAAAATTCTACTTCTGATTTATGAAGGAAAACATCATGATTTTCAAGATAATTTTCTTTAGTGGCACTTTTAACTGAAAGGAAGTTTTCTATCTCTAAAATCTGATTTTCACTGTATTTTGTAATGGTTTTAGTTTTTTTAGTCATTATTTTGTCCTAGATTATGTTGCATGTACCTGCATGGAAGATGAAATTTTTCTATGGGGGTTAACTCCTGAATCATGACGCATATAATTTTTTTTTTCTGGCCCCAGAGATTTTGCATCTCCTTCTGCAGAATAGCAGGAGATATAAATGTGATGGAAAGTCCCTGATTTCTTACAACTCCTTCTCCTCCTGTCTTCCCAACTTCCAGATCCTCCTGTGCCCTTGGCACACAGAGTGAGAGCCCAGGAGTGCCCATGGGCAAAGCCACACTTCCAGGAAATGTAAGGAATTAGTTTGGATCAGGTCAGGCTTCCCAATCCCAGGTGAAGGGCTCTAAGTGGTTTGCAAATATCTTGCCCAAAAAATCTGGGATACGGATCTGCTGTTACCCAGTTTGTAAATCTCAGCTATGCTCAGATGTGAATCCCAGTTAAAGGGAAATGGTTTGCAGGGTAAACTCCCTGTGCTGGCCCCAGACAAGGCCTTTGAACATGCACAGAAAATTACTGGTGCAAGTGGAGGGACCTTTGCTTTGAGGCAGAGCTTGTGGATCACCTGGGCTTGGCCACATAAATCTAACCTGTGTTGTACTTCTATCCTTTGAGGGATCTGGATCTAAATAATTTCAATGAACTTTCAGATATAACATAAATAACACTCCAGCACTCACTGTAATTCAGCCATGGCCATTATGAATCAAATATATCCCTCCAGGCCATGCATTTACCCCAGAGATGGAGTTGGCCTGCAGTTGCTGGAGCTGTGTTAGCCTGAATACCTCAGGCTCACATGGGGGAGTGAAAATATAAGTAGTTTTGCATGTAAAAGCCTAAATAAAAGAAAAATAATCTTCTGGTTGCAAGTTCCAGTTGATTTCTTTTTTTTTTTTTTTTCCCTTTTTGGGTGTCCTGGCTCATGATCAAATTGTGAAATGAAAGAACAATATCTTCCATCTGAAACCCAAACCATCAAAACCTACCAAAAATCATTGAGAATAAGGTAGCTAACGAAGAATGTACCTAAGCTCATTGTGAATCCTTAAGGCAAGCTTAAATTTGAGTCATTTCTATGGAATTTAATCACAAACTTAAATAAAAATCAAGTGCATGATTAGGTTCTTTCATGAGTCATTTTCATGAGACGGATCATTAAAATCAAGTATAGATTTTAGTCTCTAATGAAGAGAAAAAATAAAATATCTGATTTTGTCTAAGTAGTTCCAATTATATACATGGGTTTCTGTTGTATTTCAAGCCAAGATGAATGTGAAATATTTCTGAATTGGGGTCCATCATCTTTTTCAATTTAAGGACTAAAGATGAGATGCAATATCTCATAGTGGAACTCTGAGAAATTCCTGATTCCCACCCTATTAGCTGGATGGGCTCACAGAAATGCAAATGCTGAGTTCCATGGGAGATTCTTTTAACTTTAAACTGCAGCTCTTGTAATTTTTAATGCACAAAAAAACCCCAAAACAAAATGACTTGTTCAGGCAGCTTTCTCATTTCAATTTTAGCCTTTTCTCATCTATTAACACTCACAATCTAAAGCTGGATCTAAGTCTGGATCACCTGTTCTGTTGAAGCCATGTAAGACAACTTTGGAACCAGTTACTGTGTCAGTGAATGCAGATACTCATGATGAAAGTTCAATGTTAAAGCTGAGAGGTTTCATTCATATCCTCAGAGACAATCATTAAATAACCTGAGCAACACTCAGGTTATTTAATGAAAAATAATTATTGTCAGTTTACATTGTATTCAGTTAAATTCACTGTTGCTACAATTATTACTATTGCTGCTACTACTACAACTAGTGCTGTTACTGCTGCTGATGTTAATGATTACAATGGAAATTTTTAAAAATTGAACTTTTAGGTATAAACTCTAATCCAAAGCTGCAGTAAGGTCAACAGGCACTGGCAGGATGCCTAGAGAAGCTGTGGTTGTCCCGTCCCTGGAAGTGTTCAAGAACTTGGGTAGTGTTGGACAGGGCTTGGAGCAACCTGGGATAGTGGAAGGTGTCTCTGCCATGGCAGGGTGTGGAGCCAGATGAGCTTTAATGTCTCTTCCAACTCAAACCATTCGGTAATTTTATGATTTAGAGAATTTAAGAATTAATGAAAAAAATACAAAGATCAACCTAAAGAGACATTACAAGGTAGGGTTAGGATATATATATTCCTTAAATCTGTGGAATAGCTAATTACAACTAATGAGTTTAGAGATCTAAAGTTCAGTTCTGTAAATAGTCAAACAAAAATCCACATCAGTACATCTCACGTATTTTAAGGTGCTCAGTTGAATCAACCACTTTTGATTAGATCTGGATAAAACCCAGTATTATATTCCTGGTATGCCTTTCTAAATCCTGCACAGAAAGGGCATTAGACATGAAAAATGTCCTTGAAGTAGAACTGTCAGTTCCAGTGCATAAGCTGTGCTTTTTCTGAGACCATCCAGGCTTTGGCCAGCAACAAGATTTTTTCATCATGAAGGAGCTCACATTTAGTTAGCAACATGTCTGCATTTCCCCATATGGTTCCTTCCAAGGTGTTGTGTCATATACAATGATGTCACATTCTAGAGGAAGAAGGAGAAAAGGCCTCAAGCTGTTTTCTTCCTTTTTTTAAAGCTTCACCGATTATGTGGCCGCTTTAAGCAGCCTGCTCATCTCTAGCGTGCAGTTGGTTATCTGCTCTCCTTAATTTGAGCTTGCATGCATTCACACAGATTTAAAAGAAAATGAACAGCGTTTCTTACCAGAGATCCAGAGATTATCTACCCACATTTTCAGTCCAATGTATTTCCACTGGCCTCTGAAGTGTGAGATTTTAAAGGGTGCAGTGTAAGGGTTTACATCTTTATCCAAGCTGCTATATTTACATGCCTCGTAAACCTGTGGTGCTTAAGGCTTTCAGCAGCACTGCTTTGATTTCATTTGTGGTTTTATAATTATTGTTTTATTCTCAGGCATATTATTCTTGGAACACCAGCTTTGTAATGTAATGGGAATGTCCAGGAACATCCTTTGTTCTCTCAGTAAAACTACTTATACATGAATGTAGGAGTCGCACACGTGGCTTACACAGGCCATTTCCTGAGGTAGGTTTTTTGTTTTGTTTTAGGGTTTTTTCTTTTTTTTTTTTTGATGTATAAAATATTTTATTTTATTCTTTGTCATTATTCATGCACCTCTGCAGTAACAGAATACCTCTTAATTTTTCACCATGAGTTAATTTCATAGAATTGTGGAATGATTTGAGTTGAAAGGGACTTTAAGGCCTTAAAGACATTAAAACTCACCTCATTCCAACCCCTGTCATGGTAATTTGTTATTCAATGTTTGAAAATACCCTAAAAAATATTTTTGGAGACCTGAAGAGGAATCTTTCTGGTGGGAGTATTCAACCTATTTTGAAATCAAGCACAATTCAGTTTTCCTATATTAAGCATAGATTGTTCCATGTCACTTGTGAAATATCCCAAGTTTCTTTGTCTGGAAAAGTTATAGATTCCTTTTACACAGGGGCACTACTAAAAATAGATGTACTGCCATCTGACTGTTGGTTTCAGCAAAAGGACTACTGGTCAAACCAACCTTGTGATCTTCAGGTGCTCCTCCTGTTGTGTACTTCCAGAACAGTCATTTTAAACCCTGTGACTTCTCGATTAGTGATCAGTTGTGCATAAGCCACATCTTTGTGCAGTTTAACAGAGCTGTGAAATAGGATGGGTTGGATTCATGGTGCAGAGGTCTGTGCTGCAGAGCTACAGACAGTCTGACTGTCTTTAGTCCCCTAGGAGATTAAAGGAGAAAAGAGATGGTATCTGGGTTCAGTACAGATAATCCTCAAATTCTTATCAAGTAAACTGCTCTAAATGTGATATTTTTTATTAAAAATAGAAAATTCTTCATGCTAGCTGATTTGGAGATATTTTCACTGCAGAGGTCTATGGTGTGGGCAGCTGAACACTGTTCCCATCCTCCATGGCTGAGAATCTCTTGCAGGTTTTTGTGCACATGATTACCAACACACATTTTCATAATTCATTTATTACAATGCCAGGGTCTTGTTAAACAAAAGTAATGAATTTTCTGTTTAGACAGACATTAACCTCCAAGTGTGCAAGCTTTTCTACAAGGATAGCTGTATGAATTCACCTGGAATATAAACTCCATGAACTATTTAAATAATATTTACGTCATTGGATATATTGGTTGAACAAGAAGATACAACATGACTACACACAGTCAATAGGAATGAAGTTCAAATTGTGGATATAGTGCATGGGATCAAAGCAAAAGTGTATATTTTATGTTTGTGGTGTAAATACTGATGTACAGCCAAAAGGATCAGACCAAGAACAATCACAGTCTGTTCACAGGTTGTGCAATAAATCCACATGATCCAACAATGCGCGTGAGATGTTCTTTTCTTGAGAGAAACCACGACAGCTTTTCTTGGCACCCAGCTTGGGGCTTGGAGGGTCTGAGACAGCAACAGTTTTGATTCTAATGTGCAAGATCAATTTTATCACTTTTATTGTTGTTTAGCTCAGAACTGTCAGGCTGTAAGAGATATGAGACAGGAGGAGCTGCCACACAGCATGTCAGAGCCACAGCAGTACCAAGAGCCTCTCCAGGAAGTATCCAAGGATGGCATAGGTAGGAAAGATCCATCACAAAAGTACATTCTCCACTTGCATCTCCTGTATTCTTAACATCCAACCTCCCAACATTTATGACCACGTTAAACTCCATTCCTGCTCTTTGTCATCTTATTCTTAGCTAAGCCATACCTGGGGTCCTGTCTCCAGCTCTGGGATTCCCAGCACAGGAAGGACATGGAGCTGTTGGAGCGAATCCAGAGGAGGCCACGGAGATGATCAGGGGGCTGAAGCAGCTCTGCTGTGGAGACAGGCTGGGAAAATTGGGATTGTTCAGCCTGGAAAAGAGAAGCCTTGGGGTGACCTAATTGCAGCCTAGGTACCCAAAGGGAACCTACAAGAAAGATGGAGAAAGACATTTTACAAGGGTCTGGGGTGATAGGATGAGGGGGAATGGCTTCAGACAGAGAGAGTGGGTTTAGATGGGATATTAGGAATAAATTCTTCCCTGTGAAGCTGGTGAGGCCCTGGTACAGTTTTCCCAGAGAAGCTGTGGCTGCCCCATCCCTGGAAGTGTCCCAGGCCAGGCTGGATGGGGCTTGGAGCAGCCTGGGATGGTGGAAGGTGTCCCTGTCCATGGCAGGGGGTGGAATGGGATGATCTTTAAGCTCCTTTCCAACCCAACCATTCCATGACTTTATGATCTGCATTAATGGCATGCATTACATGACCGGGATGAGATGTACCTGGCCAAAGGTAAACATTTCAGTAAGTCAGACATTTGTACTTAAAACTGTATGTTTCTCTCTGCTTTCTGTTAGGGAACCCCAATAACTAAATTAGGTGTGACCTTGTGTACTGTAGATATCTTAGGATCAATACAATAAGATTCAACCTCAAGGTCTCTTCAGTTTGTCAAAATTATGTCACAAGTAGCCTCATTTTTCAAAAATATCTAGAGATTTTGAAAGCCTCCTCTGCTGAAAGCCAGTCTCAGACAATGGACTACCAGATGAGGTTATTTAGTCTGTTGCTCTTCCAAGAAAAATCAAATGTAGCTCAGTAATTTCTGGCTGCATATTAATTTAATTTATTTTTTAAAATATGGATTACTGAAGACTACAACCTTTTCAGCTTTTACTAAACAATTTTTCTTAACAGCTAGCCACAACTGAGCTTTAGTGCCTAATCTCATGTTTATAATATGAAGCAGAAAACTGAAGTATTTTTTTTACTCAAAAACAGTAATTTTTTGGGTAGCAGTTGTCAGAGAAAAAGAAAAAGCAGCATAACTTCACAACAGACCTACATCAACCATGCTTTCATGGGGAAAAAGATAGTCTTCATTTTAATCTTCATTTTAAAATAATCAAAAATACAAAATGATCCTTGAAACTCCTAATCAAATTGATTGTGGAGACTTACAGAGAAGATCTAGTTTCTTTGGGGGATTAATGAACTAATTCTCAAAATGTCTAACATACGTTCAGTTCTAACATTTATTGAACTCTGTTTCTGTGTTCTCCTTATATTCAGTTGATGGATCATGGATCAGCACAGCTGCTAAATCATGGAAGCACAGAATGGTTTGGGTTGGAAGGGGCCTGAAAGATCATCCAGTTCCAACCCCCAGCCATGGACAGGGACACCTTCCACCATCCCAGGCTGCCCCAAGCCCTGTCCAGCCTGGCCTTGAACGCTTCCAGGGATGGGGCAAATGCCACCCTTGTGTATTTGTCACTCTCTCTTACCTTGGAATAAGCATGGAATACACAAAGCAATCAGCTCTTTCTTTCATCTGCCTGGTGGAGAAGACACCCAGATCCTCTGAGCTGCCAGTCCTCCTCTCCCCACGCAGCCAATGCCCCAGGCAGACACCGTGCCCGTGTTAGACACACCTCCCACTGCAAATGCAGAATGCTCTCATCTGGGTCATATGAATAATAATAGACACAGGTCATTTTTTCTATTTTTTTTTTTTTTTGTTGCTTTCAATCTGACGTTACTTCAGCATTAAATGGCTGAATACATTGAAATCCACCGAAATTTGTGACTCCTTGCAAACCAAACCATAACCCAGGGCTCTGCTGTAGCAGGTTCAAGAGCTGCCATTTGGCTCAGAGATTCTTGGCTCCCCTTGGTTCAGGCTCAAGTGGCACTTCCTATAAATTCCATGAATAGAGGAAAATTCCTTTGTCATTGCAAACTCAAAAAATAAATTGCCTTCTCTTTTTGTAAAATTTGCATCCAAAAATGACATATTTGACTATATTTTTATTTCCATGAGGAGGAAGGGGTATCCTCCACTTTTTTTTAGCTTGTCCTGAAATATTGATGACAAAGGAAGAAAATCTGTTAAAACAGAAAAGAGCAGGCTCCAAAGAACGAGAAAATTGTCAACACTTTGGCCTTCTCAAGCCCAGAGAAAGAGCTGGTGCTTCAGACTTTAATGGAAATGAAGATGTTAATGAGGAAACAGGGTTGGTAGTGAGAAAGGACAAAGAATGTGGTTTGTGGGCCTTTATTTTGTAAATATTTGGACTCAAGCAAATTTGTTAATTGAGGCAATTGATTTTTCCCTGAAAATGGTGGCAACGTCTAATTCATTAAAGCCTAAAATAACATCCTTTGGGCTAAAAGGGGTCATTTCATTTGTAACCTTTCAGTGACGTATTAACAATTTGGAAGCATTTCGGTGCATATCTTAAAAAGTGCCACATTAACAGGAACGGGCCTGGAGAAAGAAAAAAAAAAGAAAGAAGTTACAAACACACAGGCATGCAAGAGCACACACACACACATAGAGAACACATGGCCTCCAGCCCCTGTCCTTCCTCTTCTGCAGCATTTTAAGGTCTGTGTTTAATATTGCCAAGCCTACTTGAGTGATAAATGCAACTGTATAAAAATTACTTATTACAAGCTGTCATGTTGCCTCACTCACATCACAGGGCTAGAGGCACTGTACATAAAGCTCGAATCTCCACCTTGACAGCATCGGCAGTGCTTTAAAATAAAATGCTTTCAGTCATGAATACAAAACATAATTTACCTTTTCATAATACTTCAGTTTGGAAACACTTTGGAAAGCTCATGTTACCGTCAAACCTTTACCTGAGCTGTGCCAGCACCCAGTTAATTCCGAGTTGTCAATTTACCTCAGCACTGCTTTCCATCACTTAGCCTTTGAAGAAACATTAAGCTGTTCAAATTGCCATCCCCTTAATTTTTTTTTTTTAAGTTATATTTATCCTCAGTTCTTTGGCGGTGAGTAGCTGACACAATAGGATTATTCCAAGCATTAAATTACAATTTGGGAGAGTGCCTGCTTGCTATGTTTCTTTTTCAGAGCCCCCCTCTTCTGCTGCGTGTTCACAAAAATATTCCTGACTCTCATCCCTTGCTTTCCCCCCACCTTTTCCACAGAGTCCAGTTACACAATTCCCCTTGAATTGCTCCTCCCTCCCAACGTCTGGCTGAGATCAGAGGTTTAATTCCTTGCTGCAGCAGCCCAGCCACCCCTTTTCCCCTGCATTAATACTGTACTGATGCCTAAACATAAAAGCTCAGTGTAAGCTGCGAATGTCAGCGAGACGGAGATTGGAAGTGAAGGTTCCAGGGAGAGTGGCCGGGTAAGAAGTGATGCGTTGTGACTGTTTTTATGGTTGGTCATGATGCATACAGTATGTGAAGTTCCCATCTGTACTGGTGTCTGCCCACCAGCCACCCTGCCACGTTCGCAAAAGTGGCTCCAGCGCCGAGCGCGATCGGAACGGAGCTGCAGATGCCTCCCTTTAGCCCAAATTTCTTTTGACAATGTTCACATCCAGTTAGGGCCCAAAGTGCTTGTACTTGTCAGGAGGGATAAGGAGTGAGGAAAGCAGTCCCTTTTCAAAAGCGAAACAGAATCGCCAAAGGAAATATTTTCTCTTCTTCCCCCCTCCTCTCCCTCTTCAGCTGCCCCCACCTTTGCAACTCCCCGTCCTCCCCCTTGCTCCTCCAGAGATGCAATGTCCAAAAAAAGGAAAGAAAAAAAAAAGAGGAAAAATAATTAGATTGGCATCTCTGATACAGCTTTACAGCAATTGTCTTTTTTTTTTTTTTTTTTAATTTTTGGCCCAGCAATTGATGGAGGAAGGAAATGCAACTGGGAGAGAGGTGGAGAGGGAAGATTTTGGATTTGACAGGGCTGATTACAACAGCCCACAGGAGACATATCGTGCCCACAAGCTCTGGGATTCAGCTACAGGGGGATTTGCTGTCCCTAGTGGGTTGCTTAGCTAGGTGACAGGAATGGGTGCATTTCCTATGCTATTTGAAGATATTTTGATTCCTCCCATACAGATATAATTTGCTGGAAATAAAAATCTCTTTCCCTTAAAATTATTATCTTTTCTTTCTTTTTTTTTTTTTTTTTTTTAATTTTCTTGATTTTAACTTATTAATAGATCATTTAGAGAATAAAGGCAATGATATTTTTGTTTATGACATAGTCAGAACTCAAAGATTTTCTGGTTCTGATAGCTGATGACAAGTCCTTTATTTTCATCTTGCTCTGGCCACAGGTCTGTGCCTCAGTTTCCACAACTGAAGAACAGTGGAACAATGCACAGCTGGGTCTGCAAAGGGCCCTGAGATGGGTTCCTCATCCTTTATTGGGGGCTTTTCTGGTGACTGATGTGTTTGAGGTCAGAGCAGGTTTCAGTAGATAATGCAGTATTGGTGCAAAGGGTCACAGAAGAACGGTTTGGTTTGGGTGGAAGGGACCTTAAAAATGTTGTTCCAACACCCTGCCAGGGGTAAGGACACCTTCCACTACCCCAGGTTGCTCCAAGCCCAGTCCAGCCTGGCCTTGGACACTTCCAGGGATAGGGAAGGCATAACTGGGCAACCTGTGCAAGGCCCTCACCATTTTCTGAATAAAGTTCTTTCTAACATCTAATCTAAGCCTGTTATTTTCCAGTTTAAAACCATTCCCTCTGGTCCTGTCATGCTAGGCCCTCATCCAAAGTCTCCCTCCAGCACTCTTGTAGCCCCTTTAGGTTGTAAGACATTAATAAGAGTTTTTAATCAAGCAAATGTTAACATCTGTGACATTTCCACTGCACTCACCTTGCAAAGTTCCTTCACCCCAACCCAGTGCTCAGAACAAGGCAAATCTCATGTAAAAGGAGCTTCACCCACTAAAGCCAGAGGACTTGTAGAGATCCTTTCCAACCTCTTCCTACTTCAGCAGAAAAAAGATGTTAAACAGAAATTTCCTGTTTACATTAGGTCAAAGAATGTTTGACAATGGCTCTAAATTTAGCACCTAAATAAATGACCTTACTATTTAAAAAAAAATTCTTCTTTTAATTTGGACTATAAATGTATCTGACATGCTGTCCAGCTATCTCTCCTTATCTTTTAAAATCAATAAGAATTCAATAGCAATGAATATTACACTTACAATATGTATTATATATACTGTCTATAGAATAGAAAGTCAACAGAAATTAACTACTGATAAGTAGATTCCCTATAAAAATTATCTTAATGTGTTTAAACACAGTAGTAAATTTGTATTTTTTCTATAGTTTGGTTTTGAATGGAGCTAGAAATCTAGGGAAATTTAGGCATCCAAGCATCTTAAATATTTTCCCACTACATAAATAATGCTTTCAGTCCTCTTAGGTATTTTCAGCAAACTGGATGAATTGAGATTAAAGGAGCAACAAAACCAAGACCACTCCGGTTTCGATACTGGATTACAGCATCACATCAGAAATAAACCAAATTTCATAGGGACCTTGGGATGAAGGTTCAAAATCTTCAGGTTTGTTGGCTGAAGTCATGATGATTTCCACGTTATTTTGCCCCTTGTCCAGGGTAGGTGCAGTGTAGCCTCTGGAATCTCTGGCATGTGGGACAGCAAGGAGATGTTTATGGACACTGCATGGTCTCAAAAAGCTTTTGAACAAAGTAGGCTCAGCTCGGCTTTCACTCACTGCCAGTTCCTGTGGACCCAGTTGTGTTTTCCTGGTTCTTTGGGAAGAATTGCAGTTGCACAAGGCAGCTGAGGGATGACATCCAGCCTGTTGGCACAGTGTAGGAACCTGACTGTAAACCTGGAAAATAGCCAGAGGGAATGAAAATGGGGAGGAGTTCCCCTCAACCACCCCAAGCAACCCAAAACAATCCCAAACAAACCAAATCCCAGGCAACCCAAAACAACCTTAAAATCTGTAAGGCAGTTATAAAAAACCTGACTTCCCAGGTAGTCCTAAAGCCCTGGATTTTGCTTCTGGAATATCTGAATGTGCTTTTCCTACATGTTCTCTCCACCTCATATTGAATCTGACCCATGTAGCTGTTTCACAGTCCTAGAAATGAGACAGAAAACTTCAGGGAGGACAGAAAACAGAAATCCATGAATCCATATTTAACCTTAACATGTGCAGGGATGCTCAGCACATACTTTCATTGCTCTTTGCAGAGCAATCATCTGGTGGGAGGAGTACAGCGAATTTATCCCCATGGGACTTAAAGGAAAATGAGACTGCAGAATGGACAATGTGTGAACTGGCATCACACAAACAAACAAACAAACAAACAAACAAACAATAAAAGGAGGGGGAAAAGTCTTAATGGGGTTAGAATAACTGAGATTTTACCTTCAGTCTTAAAGATTAACAAAAGTTGAGTCATCTGGTTGCAAAATTTAATGCACCCAAGTGCCATTGAATGCTTTATTTTGAGATGGAACAAAACCAGCCCAGGTAAATCCATACCACCCTCACAAAACTATCACCATATGTGTTTCCTTCATTGGGAGAACACTCATTATGATGCTGGAATTCCATTATGTGGAGGAGCTGGTACAATCAGCTCAGTCACTGGCATTTGGAAGAGCTTTAATGGTGAGTGGAACTGGACATGATCACAGGGAAGTTCTCTCTGAGGTCTTATCTACAACCTTAGTTTCCAAAACCATGAATACTCAAGACCAGTTCACTGCTTCTTAGACATAAATAAAGTTTTGAAAATGGAGATAATCTTGTGTTGAGGTATTGAATTACAACTCCAGTGGCTCCTTCCTCGACTCCCTCTGCAACATCAGGGAAGGAATTTTGGTCCAGCTATCAAGTTTGATACATATTCGAAAATTATTTACTGAGCTTCCTTCCATGGGCAGTGGAGAAGGCAGGAACTGTGGGGTGGTTCCTCACTCCTCCTGTGAAGGTGAAGCAGGGCCAGATGTTTTCCCTGGCTCTGATGGCACTTGCCATGATCCAGCCATCCATAAATAAATCTTTTTACTGTCTAAAAGGGAGAGACTGCACACAAACTGCCTCTTAGAGTGTTATAAGCCAGTTTCTGGATAACAGCAAGGATTTCTCTGGGACAGTGCTGGATGCCTTGGGCTAAATACAGTACAAGTCATTGGCCATTCTAATAGAAAAAAAAATTAATAAGCTCCTATTATAAATGACTGGACATCAAAACAAGTAATTGTAAAGGTTTCCAGACCCTTGAGCAGAAATGAGCAGTGAAATTCCACATTAGAACTATGCAAAAGCTCCGGTTACAGCACACAGCCAAGTGGGGCTTTGTTTCTTTAAATTTTACTGTGAATTTTTAGGAGGAAATTAGAAGCTGATAACTACCAGGGAATTTTAGGATAAAGAAAAATGAAAGCTATGTTTGCACAGGTTTGTGCAGTTGGAAATAGCTGAGTTTCACATGCCTCTGGCTCTTATGTTGGATTCCAACTACTGCAGTTTAGTACTTTGTCTTTTGGCTTAAGTGAAGATGTAGGAACTTTTCCTCTGACTGCACAAAAGGAAAATACAGACCCTTCTTGTGACACAATCCCATTCTTTACTGTTTTTTAGTTTCTCCCAATGACATCCCCATTGCTTTGGTGTGCCTATTTAGGGAGGAAGAGTCCTCTGTTTTCTTGGTAGGCAGAGCTGGGATTGTGTGTGACACATGAGCAGAGGAGGGCAGAAAAAAAAATGAAATGTGTGAAATTGCCTCCCAGTCCTGACCTGGAGGGACTGTCCATAGACTGGAAAAGTCCACACACAAAATATTCATCCATCTTCCCTGTGCACTTCATGAGCACTGTCACCAGCAGTGCCAGTCTGCACCAGCTGAGTGATGTGCCTTTTATCTGCTTGGAACTGAGTCTAACATGTCATTTTGTGTAGCCTAGCAAATACACATCTGGTGAAAACTTTTCATCTTACTCATCCATGGAAGTATCCTCAAAGCCAGGCTGGACAGGAATTGGAGCAACCTGGTTCCTAGAAAGTGTCCCTGCCCATGGCAGGAGATTGGAATAAGATGAGCTTTAAGGTCTCTTCAAATCCAAACCATTCTATGATTCTATATTCTGAGACAGATTTAAGCCAGAAACCTAAAGTAAAACACTTGCTATTTCGTGATAAATTCCCTTCAAGTCAAACAAGATCATTACAGCTCTTTGGTACTTTCTCTACTTTTAGAACTATGTACTATTGTTATTCTATATTAATTTAGGTGTATTTGGGACCTCTGATATGAATCTATCAATCAGACTTATCATACTGTGTTGTTTTTCAGATCAAGGCTACAAGTGGGAGCTTTTCCATTGACTGCACAAAAGGAAGGGCTGAATCTCCTTATGCCACAATCCTTTCTTCCTCTTTATTAACTTTTTGACAGGAAAAAACCCCTTGTGAGTGTCATCTCTTGCTTAGCTCTGTCCTTGAATCAGGTTACTCCTTTGACTGGCTGTACTGGCTGGCAGTGAGTATCAGTCATTGAACATGAACCCCTGGCTGCTTCTTCTTTGGCAACAAAGGCTCAGAGTATAGAACTGAAGTCTTTGAACTCTGACTGTTCTCTTTCCCTTTTCTCTTCTCTTAAAAGCAAATGAGAACAGGTATTTTTGTGCACAAGTATCTTTACAATATTTCCTCACCACCACACAACATGACTGCTCACTGGAGATGAAGGATAGCCCAGTCTTTGGGTAGCTCTTGTTAAGCGGGCTAACTTGGAAAAATAATCTCATTATAATACAACAAATAGTGATTTTTGTGTGTGTGTGTGTTTTTTGTTTTGTTTTGTTTTGTTTTGTTTTGTTTTGTTTTGTTTTGTTTTGGTTTGGTTTGGTTTGGTTTGGTTTGGTTTGGTTTGTTCTGTTCTGTTCTGTTTTGTTTTGTTTTGTTTTGTTTTGTTTTGGTTTGGTTTGGTTTGGTTTGGTTTGGTTTGGTTTGGTTTGTTCTGTTCTGTTTTGTTTTGTTTTGTTTTGTTTTGTTTTGTTTTGGTTTGGTTTGGTTTGGTTTGGTTTGGTTTGGTTTGGTTTGGTTTGGTTTGGTTTGGTTTGGTTTGTTCTGTTCTGTTTTGTTTTGTTTTGTTTTGTTCTTGGCACTTTATATCTATTTTTCAAACCATCAAAATAATGAAGGAGAAAATGGTGATGAGACACTAGCAGAGGTTGTCCAGAGAAGCTGCTGCCTCCTCATCCCCAGGAGTGTCCAAGGCCAGGTTCGACAGGGTTTGGAGCAACCTTGGATAGAGGAAAGTGTCCCAATCCATGGCAGAGGGTGTTGGAATGAAGAACTTTTAGGTCCCTTGCAACCCGAACTATTCCATGATTCTAAGATAATTTACAGAAGTTTTTGTTTGTTTTGTTTTCAAAACATTTCACAGAAACTAAAAACCCAGTTATTTAAAAGACATGGTTGTGAAAGATATTCTTGCCTTGACAGCAGATGAGGTGTATTTCTGCATTTAAGAATAGCAAACCAAGGAAAGACTTCACACAAAATTCTGCTAATTTCCTACTTCCAGAGCTGAATTTAAGGAATCTGAAAGAACTATTCTACCTTTGTGAAACCTTTGTCTGAGCAATGGATAAGTTTCAGTCACTGGTAGAATCTCAAGATCCTCCCTGCTGTATTTGTTGGTATGGCAGCATGATTGAAGGCAAGGATGACACTTCTAATGCTCTTTAATTTCTTAAAGTTCCCAGACCTCATATAGATTTCCTAGTAGGAAATGGGGGTTCATTTACTGAATCCCAGCTGGTCACCTCTGACCAGAACTGGGGATGAAGATCTCTGGCACAGCAATTGTGTGCATACAGAGAACATAAAATGCCCCTCCAGCCTCCAGTGAGTTCTGGATTTGGGCTGAAGCAGGTTTGTAACTTTATTTTTAATAGCTCTCAATGAATTTCTCTTCCAGGAACTTCTTCAGTCAATGCCCGTAGGCTTTTAGGCTCCAAAGCTCTCTGCAGCAAAGCCAAAGTATTCACTACTCAATTATATTTTGTGTGAAGAATCACCTCTGGTAGAAAAGCTGTGCTGGTAAATTATGTGGTGGGTGGTTGGGAGTGCTTCATTGTATACACAGAGAATTGCAATTCTTCACTGTCTCTCTCTTGATTTTTAGAGGATTATCAGTTCCTTATTCCTTATTCCTTATCCTATGGACAACCATGCCCCATTCCTCTGTCCCTCCCAGTTTCAGTGCACAGAGAAAATGAGGCGGGTGGATGGATTCAGATTCTGGATGCCTACCTGGATAATCCTGCTTGAATTTCTAATTTATCTGTGTTTCTTTCAAGAAATACGGGTTCACATTTAGGTCTCCTCTTTAATAAAAAAGAGATATTTGTCAAGTGTCTGCCTCCAAATTTATTTCATGCAAAGAAGATCCCTCTTTTGACTATAAATGGCTTTGAAAAGGCTGCATCCCCCAGACCCTAAAATGGATTTGGGGCTGCATTCTCAGCATCCAATCTTTAAATCAGTCTCTCCAGAAGTCACCTTGCAGATTGAGGTACCTACATTTTCTGTGCAGCAACAGTTAATTCTGCTTGAGTTCAGAAAACTTGGGAGAAGTTAAGGGCCTCAGGCAGGTACCCAGTTAGTGGTAAAACATCTCAGCCAGCTGAAGGAAGTGGCTGGCATGAAACAGGCTCTGTGCCTTGGTTTTGGGGAATTCAGACAAAACTGTATCCAAGGCAAGACACTTTCTTTTGGGCTTAGGTCTCTAAGTCAAACTTTTGGGCTCAGATGGTGAGAGCAGTGTTTTCACATCTGCCAGGAGAGGTGCTGCCAACACTCATCTTTTACATAATGGTCCCGTGGTTAAAGCATTGTCCTGGGAATCTCAGAATTGGAGTAGCAGGGCAGTTTCAGCCTGAGAAAAGTTTAAATCTGCTCTTCCCATACTCATGCATCAGGCTTTAACCAGATACATCTAAACCATGTCGTGTGGAGAGAAGGAGTCTCTCCCTTTTCTGTCTAACAGAGGCCATGGGTAACCACGTGCAGAGCCACAAGTAAAGCAGACCTGGAGAGACACAGATTGTGGTTTATCAGGTGGAAAACTTTGCCAGGAAGGGGGAATGATGGATTCTGGGCTCTGTTTTTCCTCACTGCTAGATGTACTTAGTATTCAGCAAAAGTTTGCTGCACAGTTAAGATAATCCAAGATGTCCTTTAGTGCTGGAACTTTCCATATCCTTCAGGAATATGTGTACGTGGAATAAGGTGTTCTGGCTGTTTAGAGCAAGGGGACAATCTGGGAGTTGATATTTAGCCACCTAATCATAACATGAAACAAAATGTTCAAAACCAGTTCAAATGTACAGTTAATCTACCTTCAGGTTTGCTGGTATTTCTGTCAGGATGAAAAGTCTCATGCACTCCTCAGAGCATCAAAATGAACCTGAAATGGCACAAAGATATGGTCAGTCAAAGTTTCATTCAGGTGTAAATCTCACTGTTTGCAGGTAAGCTAAAGGTGAATAGAAAAAATTCAATATCTGTGTACACTCAGTGCACACACAAATATTAGATATTAATTGCCTATATGTAATTTTTCAATGTAGAACAGACTTTTCACACTGTTTTGAGTAATAGAGGTAAAACAAAATATTGATTAATGATTAGCTTGGCGAGCAGCATCTGTCCTTAAGCATGGAATCTTTGGAAGAAGAATAGGCAATCGGGGAATTAAAGCTTCCAGGAGGCAGCGTGCGTGACAAAGGAAGAAGGTGAATCTGCACAGGTGGCAAAGTCTTGCATGTCTTAGCTCTGCAATGCTTCACTTCAGTGGCTTTTCTAATGCTCTTTTAATGTTTGTGTTCAAGCCTGGATGGGCACTTATGCATGTGCATGTGGGATAGAGCAGAGTAGGCATAAATCAGTTTCTTTTCCTTGCAGGCCATAAAAAGCTCTCCAAACACACAGGACTGTTGCAAAGGCTCACAACTTTTGTTCCAGAAATGTCGTGGGACATATTGCCAACTATAATTTTCTACAGATATTCAGAAAGACTGCTCTAAACTGCATCTATGGTAAATGTCATGTGCTCATTGCCAAAGTTATTAATAATTTTTTATGGCTTTCATATAAGAAAAGATTTTTGTATGTGGACATAAAATTATTACCTTTCTCAGGTCTCCATTTCTGGAAGTAAACTGGATGGTAAAAGCATATTTTTTCCTTCTTTTCCAATGTAGTTCCCCTTGAAATACAACCAAAAAGAAGAATGACTCTCTGTGAATTTCTGCTTTTCATTTGATAAATAATCTAAATTGAATAAGAAAAGCAGAATGAAGTCAGACAATTTTGGCAGATATTAAACAAAATCAGAAGCCTGAAAAGGTTGAACATGGGAGCAACATATTTCATTACAAAGGAATAATGTGGTTATTAAAAAAGTTTTTTTAAAATTAAAGATGGGTTTTGTAATCAACTCTTCGACCCATCATCAATGAATACCTATAAAATTAAAAGCAATTTTGTAACACTTGAAACTAACTTGTCCTTTCATATTGCTTGGCACCTTATTCACAACTGTGTCTCTCCAGGGTCTGCCATAACTGAACACAACAAATGCAGGAAGGAAACACAATGGAAAATAGATTTCAAAGTGCACTAGAGCATATTTACAAATTCATCTACTGCTTTTCTTGTGATGATATTTTATACGTAGTTGCCAAATTTCAGGGGAAATTTGGTTAAAATCTATTGGGAAAAATATACTTAAATTTTGCTTGTTTAAACTGTAACTAGATAATTTAAGATTGACCTGTTTAAAATTGATACAACATTAGTATTATAGACATTGTTAACAATTCCAAAAAAAAATCCAATTTTTAAAATCTTTTTAGTTTTGCAATGAAAGGATAAATTAGGCATTAGCTGGTGGCATTATTATTATTATTATTTTTATTATTAAAATTCCTTTAAAATTGTATCAAAGAACTGTGCCATGAATTATTCCTATGAAAAAAATACTTAAATCAACTGAAATTTCATAGAATCACAGGCTGGAAGTCACCCCAAGAGATCATCTGCTCTAAGCCTCTTGCTCAAGTAAAGCCACTCAGAGCAAGTTGCCAATGACCATGTGTAGATAGTTTTTATATCTCTAAGGAGAGATACTCTATAAGTTCCCTGGGCAATTTGGTTTTGCTTTAAGATATTTTTCCACTGTAACCATGCTGTTTAACATAACAGGCTAAAAAGTAACTAAAGCAGCTGTAGAAGGAAAACTTGTGGATGGTGTTGAAATAAAATAGAAAAAAAAAATCCTTTAACACAGGATTTTTTATCTACTCCTTGTGGAGATGGAATTATTCAATCTATATCATATCCTGTATTAGGAAAAAACTTCTTTATCTGTGTACTCTAACAAAAGTTTGTCAGCACAGTAATACTATTTTAATTATGCTAAAGGCAGATGGAACCACAATTCAAATCATAAAATCACAAAATCAGAGAATGGTTTTGGGTAGGACAATTCATTAAAACTCATCTCATTCCACCCCCTTGCCCTGGGCAGGGACACCTTCCACTATCCCAGCTGGGGATGCAGAACCTCTTTGGTGGCACAAAATGTCACAGCATCAAGGTGAGGCAGAGGATGGATTTCCTCTGATTGTGTCACACCCTCAGGGGATTCAGCACCAGCAGAGAAACAGAGCTGCTCTGTTCTCAGTGCTGGCAGGACAGGGGACACAGCCACAGAGGTGCTGTCATTTCTGTCACCACCAGCTCTGCAGGCACACGCAGAGCAGAGGCAAGGAATTAAAAGGAAATGATTGGGAATTAACCTGGGCAGAGTGTGGGGTTGGAGCTTGTCTGGCAGGGCAGGTGGGAAGGAAAACTTTCTCCTCCTGGGGATCAGTTCCAGTTCATTTTCCACCAGGTTTTAGCTATTTCACAAGCCATCCCATTATTTTAGCCCTTGTGAATATGAAGCAACAAGAGAATCATAGAATCAAGCAAAGAATTATAGAATGGTTTGAGTCAGAGGAGACCTTAAAGCACATCTCATTCCATCCCCCTGCCATGGCCAGGGACACCTTCCACTATCCCAGGTTGCTCCAAGCCCTGTCCAACCTGGCCTTGGACACTTCCAGGGATCCAGGGGCAGCCACAGCTTCTCTGGGAAACCTGTGCCAGGGCCTCATCACCCCTGCAGGCAAGAATTCTTCTAATCCAGCTATAATTCCTGTGCTATATCTGCCAGCAAATTGTCCAAGTTCTCAGCTTATACTCAAAATTGTGTGGTTAGAGATAAATTCAGTCAGTATAACTCCAGATAATTTTCTTTCCTCTTTTTTTCTCATCTGAGGTTCAAGTTCATGTGTGACCTATTTTTATACCAGGGATTTTAGTAATTTTTGTTCTCCAACATAGATTCAAACATAACAACTGGCAAAACAGACCTGGAATACCCTCTGTAGAAGACTCAACTCATCAACTCAATCCTGGTCAATCCAATTCCTGGGAAAAGAAGTCTCCAATGAACATTATTTTACCAGCTGAGATACTAGAAAAACCTATCACTGTCTACTGCCTTGAAAACAATCTGACTGTAATAAATGGATATATTGTCCTGGAAATTAAGCCACCATTCACTGTCCTGAAATTAGGAAAACCGGAATTTCCTGGTTCCAGGCAATGGAAAAAACAGCTGGCTTGGCATTGCTTTTGTAATACAGTCAAGCCTGTTCTGCAAGTTGCTTGCACTCAGTATCCATGAAAGTCTAGGTGAAATTCCAAACAATCTGTCTCTGGGGTGACTCTGAAAACATCTCTTTAGTGATAGGAACCAGCAGTCTTCCCAGCAGTCTTTGAGACAGATGCTCTATCTGGGTGCAAGGTGCAAGTTTTCTCCAGTCATGGAATCATAGAATTCCAAAATGGTTTGGATTGGAAAGGACCTTAAATCTCATCTCATTCCATCCCCCAGGATGGACACCTTCTACCAGATCAGATTGCTCCAAGCCCCATACAGCCTTGAGCCTGGCCTTGAACACTTCCAGGAATGGGACACCCACAGTTGTAGAATGCACAGAGTATAATTTGTATACTTTACTGTCACAGACATTTTAAAAACTTGAAGGGAGGAGACAATCCTGAAAATTCCTCTGTAAGCAATTTCCTTGTGTCCTGAAGCATAGGCCACTGTGCTTTCTCTTCCCACATGACACCTGCATTGGGTAAATCAGAAAGTTGTCAACACAAATTTATCCATCATTCCCTGTCACAATTGTCAGACTTAATAGTTTAAACTCCCATGTAAGAGTCTTAATGAGAAGCAAGCTCGGTAGCCATGGGTGTCTCTGTTTATTGGAATAAATTTCAGTTATCTTTAACAGAGTGAAAAGACTACAAAGAGCTGCCCATTGTGGGCCCTCACATTATAAAAATTCTATTTCCAGGACTGTTTGGGCTGTGGATAGTTTTGTACAAGTATGAACAGATGCTGTGATGAGAATTTGACTTTAGAGAAACCAGGACCATAGGTTATTTTTTTTTAATAAATGTGTAAAGGAGATCATTTGGTTTTAAACTAGCTACTGCTTGGGATTGTGTTTGGTGTTGTTGTTTTCCCTTCTTGCTTTTATTCAAATGAGATTTAGGCAATGAAGTCAATGTTTTTCACAGACCAAACATCTGAGAGATTTCTTCTTTGAAGCGCTGGCACCAGTTGGTGGTGGAAACTTGGATCTTACCCCCCTCTCCCCCGTGCCACGAACCTGCAGATGCCAAATCTGGCATTTGCATCCATGACAAGCGTGCTGCCTTGCCAGCTTGTTTCACTGAAATTGGCTCCTGCTGGGATGATCTGCTCACAAACTTGTCGTGCTGGCACCTGACCATTTTTGGGTACTATCTTTAACACGGCACATCTGCTGTAGGCACACAAACTCTCGAGCTGGCTCAGAGCACCACGTGACGGCCTGTCCTATTTTATGGAAGTAATCCAGCCTTGACACACTCTTGGGTACACAGCTCAGCAATTCCACAGTCTTGGTTACACTTGACAAGCCAGGCTGACATTAGCAATCTTGTCTCACACCCCCCTCTTCCACGAGGAGTAATCACAGTTGCCTTCCTCATCCGTATGGCTGAAACACAAGGCTAAGTCATATGGTTGTCGAGTTAGAGACATATTGGGTCTGTTTGACAACTCCTTTTTTCAAGGCTCTCTAAATAGTGCAGAAAATTGTGCTGCAATTAATTTTGAAAATGCTAAGCGTTTATTAACTGTGAAAGGTCTGAAAGGAAAGCAAAAATAAATGGTTGTTAGGATTCCTGCTAAAATTTCCTCAGAAATGGGAGCAGCAATGGCTGTAAAAAATCTGGGAGAACCTCTTGTTCCACCTATGTTGTATCTGATTTGTATTACAAGAATTTGGGTATATTGACCAGTTTATATCCATTATTCTTTGGCAAGGGGTCTTGATGACAAGGCTTATTGATGTTGAAATTACTCCTGCTTCTCTGACAAGACTCAAACTACTCAGATCTAAAGAGAACAATAATGTTCATGATTTCAATCAAACCAAAGCCAGGAGAGAAGATGAAGGAAACTGAGTTCATTAATGATGCAAAAACCTCTAACCCTGTGGCACAAGAACAACCAGAGAGCTGTTTAAACCATACTCTAGATCTGTGTTCCATTGAGATCCTGCCCTACAAATATATATGTTGAGTATTTCACTAGTTATTTGTGTGAAGCCTGAAGGGGAAGGAATAAAAATGCAATGTAAAATCAGAATCATAGAGTCGTTTGGGTTGGAAGGGACTTGAAGGATCATCTTATTCCATCCCCTCCATGGGCAGGGACACTTTACATTGTCACAGAGCCCCATCCAACCTGGCCTTGAATGTTTTCAGGGATGGGGCAGCCACAGTTTCTCTGGGAAACCTGCGGCAGGGCCTCCCACCCTGACAGCCACGATTTTTGCTTAATAATCAATTTAAACCTACTCTCTTTCAGTGTGAAGCTGTTCCACCTCGTCCTATCACTCCAGGATCTTGTGAGGAATCTCTCTCCACCTCTTCTCCAGGCTCACTTCAGGTACTGGAAGGCCACAATTAGGTCACTCCAAAGCCTTCTCTTCACCAGACTGAACAGTTGCAATTCTTTCTGCTTTTCCTCAAGTCAGAGGTTTTCTACCCATCTAATCAGCTTTGTGGCCTCCTCTGGACTCTCTCCGATAGGTCCATGTCCTTCCTCTACTGAGAAGGATATTAAATTATAATAATATAAAAACATATGTTAGTATATGTTTTCTCTATATATTGATATAAACTCATGTGTTTGTACACATACACACATGCTGATATCTGTGCCCACCCTTCATTTTCTGTGATTCTACATAATTATGTGTCAGGTCACATATACTTATGGGTATAAATATGGGGGGTGTTTAGATGGTGATAAAACAGTATAAATAAAAAGCTGTTATCACCATTCCTGTACCTATCACCACTTCTTTCTACCCAGCCCTATAAAACTTTCCTCTTCTCTGCCTTCATGGATTTATTCCAGGTCTCCAAATTCCTGTACTACTTCTTACTATTTATTGCTTATTAAAAAATAATCTACCCACATAAAAATCTCTTCTCCCTTTGGTATGTGGATTTCCTCCTCTGTGCAAGCCCTTGGAAAGCAAAATTGAGTCCTGAAACAGTCCTAAACATGCCAAAATCTTTACAATCAATTATCCGTCAGCCCTGCAGGGGAAGAAAGGAGAGAGTCATGGGGTTGGTGGTTTTTTTTTTTTTCAGAGTTCCTTTGCACTTGCTTCTAATCTATGAAGAATCCAGTCTATTAAATTTAAAAGTTGGGTTATTTTTATGTTGCAAAAAGCTGTCCTTGGCCCAGTTTTTCCTCTTCTGTCCTCTCCACCCAGTATATAAAAACAATCATGCCATGCATTTCCAGTGCAAGACCATTGGAGGAAATGCATTACAAAAATTAATCCTGATTAACTTGTGTTTTTCGATTTCCTTGTTTATTTTTCCTTAAATATTCACGTGTAATATTTCTAATGTCTAGAAGGAATGTGACAGAAAGTGAAGTACTGGATTACATATTCTGAGAACTAGGAGAATAGGCAGAATATCCACCACTGGTGGGTTTTGATTAGATAAATAGCTTTCAAAAGGGTTTGGATGTAGCTAATCTTGCATCTTGGTCTCCCATTCAGGAGTACAGTAGAGGATTTCATGCAGTTCTGTAAAGCTTAACTTCCCATATGATTCCACTCCTACAGATAAAATTGTGGGATAGATACAACATTGAATTTGATTTCCACTGTAATTTCTTGCTTTATCAGGACTTTGCCTCTCCTGAAAAACATCTTGAAGAAAAGCATTGTAATCGTGTGGTCTCTCACCACATGTAGCAAAAATTGGTCTTGTAAAAAATGTGTCTTACTAAACTCTGTTAAACAACCATTATTTATACTTCATTCATGTCATAAAAGAAAATAAAATCATCTGCATTACATACAAGGGCAAACAAATACTCTGAAAGTATGATTCCAGTCAAGTCATATAATTTTATGGAAAGCATACTAAAATCAGAAGTCATTTAGATTTATCTCTGTGAGCTCTGAAGTGACACCTTGCTTTGCAAGGTGTTATTGAGCTGGTTGTTTTCCCACCATGGTTTGAGTCAACATATTTTTATTCATCTCACTCAGCTTGAAGCACTCATTCAAGACCTCTGTGGTAACAGGGACTGCTTCTGGAGTCAATGCAAAGAAAGGGATAAGTCTATTCATGGGATGCCTTAGGTGTTAGGTAGGTTGGCTGAGGCTCTCTTTCTTTCTTTCTTCCCCTGCTGGATAATAGTTCTGCACTAGCTCAGGCACCTGAGGTCATACAGGAAAATCTGGGCCTCAACTCCTGTGGAAAGAACGAGATTCAGATCTACAGGGGACTGTCTTGATGACACTGTGAAATGTAATTCCACCTCTACGTCCATCCACACCTTAGGCAGGGAAGGCCTTGCAAGATGGACTTCTCAAGGATTGCCTCCAGCTGTGTCACCATCCAGCTGTGGTGGAGTTATGGAATGAAAAGGGATATTGACAGCTTTGTGTGAGGAAGCATGGCCTCAGAACGTGTCTTTCCTTAGTGCTCTTCATCATGGCACTCCCCATCTTCCCCAGTCCGAGGGCAAAAGCTCCCAAACCTCACATGAAATACCTTTGTGCACAAGCTGTGACACAGCATGGAAAGATCAAAGGCTGCTGTCTGACTGCTCATCTCTGCTACTGTTGAAAAAATTTCCAGGTGCAGAAAATATCCTTAACCCTTTCTTCAGCCTGATTACTAATGAAAGGTTCAACTTGTTCTTACACTGCTTTAACACAGAAATTTTATGGGTTGTGTGTGAGAAAGTTTTAGGGGAAGTGGGTTGGTAGTCAATGTATTTCTTTTATTAAAAAAATATATATATGCTAAGGGAAGAAGTAAGAAACAAAAGGATAAACAGTGAGTATCAGGTTAATCAACATCAAGCTTGTCCAGTCAGTCAACCACAGAATCCCAGCATGGTTTGGGACTTTGAAGATCATCTCCCACCCCACTGCTGTGGGCAGGGACACCTTCCACTATACCAGGTTGCTCTAGATGTTGATTTGGATTTATTGTAGGCATGAGGAGGAATTTAACAGCTTTGCTTTGCTATCTTTTCTGCATATCATAGTGTGTGTCAAAGGTATGTTGGGGCAGGAATGTGGTGGAACTGGAGAGAAGCAGCAGCAGCATTGCACAACATCTGTCAGCCAATTTCAGCCCAAATTTGACAGATGAGGTTCAGACTGCAAGGATGTTACAGGTTTGGAGTTTTGTAAAATTGCGTGACCTGTTGGTGGAGTAGCCTCGATGTAATCTGAGTCATTATTGATACCAGACAATCATTGGAATAAAGAGAATCTCTGAATTTTACAACCATTCACAAGCCTGAATTGGAGCTTGCGCCTTCTTGGACATGAGAAGAACAAGTTGAAAACACAAACCTATTTCTAGCCCGGCTTCACTTGTTCCACTGCTTAAAAATAACTGATTTTGTTGCATTTTTTGAGGCGTTTTTCTCATGCTTCATTGATTTATTCTATGCCTTCTTCTGTCAGAACAGGAGCTGGACTTCCTAGTGGCCTCTGCCATCTCAGGATATTGTCTGATTATTTGATTTCTGTAGAATTATTTGTCTTCATTTGTTTTACAGACAAGTAAAAGGACCAAAGTGGTAAGAGCTGAAGCAGACCAAAGAAATCAATAATTTTACATTATAATTGTAAGATTGAAAGAGAGGAATACTGAAAGGAAAAAAAAAAAGGTGGAATAATTTGTCCAGTGTCACATAGGAAAGCAGCAGTGGAGACTGGTAAAAAGAAATATTTTTTTGCTCCAACAGAAGATAAGAAAGATGAAATCGCTCTTTCTTTAAAATGCTAGAGCATCAGAAAGAAATCACACTGGACTATAGGTCAGACCTTGAATTTGGGACACAGAAATCTTTCCAGATTCAGAAAAGAAGGGACAAAGCCAAGTCCCTGAAATTAAGTACAAAGAAATCAGATCTTAGGTTGATGCCTTGAAATAGAAACCTGGGACTTCTGAACGCCAGTGCTCTACACGGTTTTGTAACGGTGATATAACTGTGTCTAAAGAACAGCTCCCCCCTGCCACCTATTTAAAATTATCTGTGTCTTTATCCTTTATTTGTGGATCTGGTTTTGTACTCGTAGAAAGACTGCAAGAGTCAATTGGTGGGAATTTTTCGTTTCTGCTAAACCAGCACTTTTCTTTTTCTTTAGCACTAATAATTCAGGCCCTGTGTCTCTCATTTCATAACCCAAAGGTATGGAAGCCCTACTTGCATTATGCTCTGTCAGCTGTGTTAAAAAAATACAGATTTAAAGCTCTAGTTTTCCCTCTTCTGCATGTTTCCAATAATGTCTGCATAAGAACTGGTACAGGTGCCCTTCTATGTCTAAAATCATCTCTCCTTAAGAAAATACATGTTCCTGCAAGAGCAAATAAGCTCCAGGAAAAATTAAGATTGTGATAATCAAGAAGAAGCTCTCAGTTTACAGTGGTTCTGTGGGATCATAATCTGAAAAAGCAGCATTTGCTTTCTCTTTTCTTGAAACAGAGGTCATTGCTCCATCCCTCACACCTGCAGGAGGGCAGAAAAGGGATTAAGAGGAGTTGTCTTATCAGAGTTGTCAAGATGAAAGGGCAGGACAAACAGTTGATTTTGCAAGTCCACCATCGCCTCATGTGGCTGTTCTCTATGTACTCTTTGGACAAAGGGCTTTTTCCTGGAGGTATCTGATCCCACAGGGGTCTACCACTGAAAAATAATAGGAAAGGACATTCTGGAAATGAAATGTAGATAGCAAGAGAAATCTTAGTTGGTCCAGTCTATGGTTTAGTTTTTGTACCAGGGATATAAACTCAGGGTAGGTGGGAAAGAAAAACAAAAAATAAAAGAAAAAGAAAGAATTATTTCATTTATTTCATACTAATTCTTATCTAAAAGGAAAAGGATAAGTTATACCCTTCTCATATCACAGTAATATTTTGCTAGACATGTACCTCCCCAACATGTGAGGTTTCTTGTGTCCAAACATGTTTTTCCTTTCCTCTGATGGAGATCCTCTTAGAAATGGGATTAAATCAAGGAATTCAGTCATTATTTCTTGTATCCTCTGGCAACACCAAAATTTACTGCTTGATGTTTGGAGCGGGAATCTTTCCCATCAGGCACCAACTCAGAATCATTGAATCATAGAAAGTCCTGAGTTATATC
This sequence comes from Prinia subflava, assembly GCF_021018805.1. Lineage (NCBI taxonomy): Eukaryota > Metazoa > Chordata > Aves > Passeriformes > Cisticolidae > Prinia > Prinia subflava. The sequence continues at coordinate 4,044,344 of NC_086248.1, read as the reverse complement.
CAGAGAATATCCATAGAATTTCCATAAGCATCGTGGAAGTGCAACTCCTGGTCCTGCACAGGAACACATCAAAAATCCCTTCCAAATACACCAACAAGGGACATTATGAGTCACTTCTTTCTCTTCCTAATGACATATCTTCCCTAGGGTAATAATATTTAATATCTGTAAATCAGGCCAGAAAAACAACCCACTTTAATAAAATATGCTTTAGTATCTGGAAACAAGACAGTGGTCTCCATACCACATATGTTACCAGCTGCTTTGCTGGCTGTAAAAGGTAACAATAGTTCATGGCCATAACTTGAGAACTGATAGGGATAAGGAAAGTCAAAAGAACATCTGTGATTTGTGGTGGAGTGCAAGGGAATATAGGAAAAAGAACCACTTCAAGAATTTAATGAGAAAGCAAGAGAACAATGTTGTTAAAACCAATGTCAGACTGTTGAACTGAAAACCAGTAGGTGCTCCATCACTGAATTCCTTTTCACTGACTTGGTCAAAATCATTCAGGGCATAGAACAAAAGGAACTCTTTCATTGACTTTTGGACAAGAAGAAGTTGTCCTCCCTTTGCAGTATCTTCTATCTCTGTGCTCGAACATTTTGGAGGAGAGCAGCTGATAGTCCAAATATTTCTGTTTTCTTACTGAGGTAGTTAATTCTCCAGGTAACATTTGCCATGAAGAGAAATCCTTGTGCATTTCATTTACTTTTCTCAGATTAACCCTATCCACCACTTGCCCCTTGAAGTCAATATAAGATGACATCTCCTGAAAATATATAGTAATTATAGAGTCTTTCATTTGACACTTTTGAGGAAAAAAATTGTAAATAAAAATAGTTTCTCTTACTACCATAGGTGCCTTTGAAACATAAATTAGAATTTCTTGTCCTAATTTGCCATTGACAAGTCTTAGAGGCAGAGTTAAGACAAAATTCTTGAGCCAGCAAACTTGCTTCTACAAGTACAAAGGAATTTAAAGAGTGGCCTCGGGAAGAAATGGATGTAGCTGTCAGTCTCATGAAAGAATTTAGAAAGAGAATGCACTGCTTTGTCAAATGGTGGGATTCAAATGTAGCGGCATGTCATTGACCCTGGTGCTCAGCAGCACATATTTCAAATCCCTGAAGATTAATAGGGAAGATGGTTACAGCTCTCACAACAGCTGCTGGAAAGTGTCCCTGCCTCACGTTTTAATTACATGTATTTATACAGTAAAAAAAAGTCCTAAATGCAATATAGCCTGTAGTACGCAACAATTTTGAACATTTATGAGATTCAGGCAATTAAGAGTCTAAACTTTCAAATGTTTCCAGATGGCACACCGATTAACAATTGTGTGAATTTAATATTTGTTTAAATGTGCTGCTCTGTAAAATATTTCTTAATAGTATAGGAATGCATTGCAATGAATCCAGGCACAACTTTTCTTCCAGCACATCTTGCCTCATTGCCTGGAGAAGTGGAAATCTCATTAGCTGATTATATAGACCAAAAGTAGTAGCAGAGCAGTAGTAAGAGATAAAAAAGATTAAAAAGAAACGAAGCTATTTCTTAACTTATGAAGGATTTTTCTCTTTATATGCAGGTCCTGGTGACAGTTTTCATGCAAGCCACTTACAATATCAGTCCCTCAGTCCTTGCAGGTGAAGCTGCCTTATGAGGACATTTCCTTGGGGCTACCAGCATTCTGGATGTTGACATCAGCTGCAGGAATGCTTGGACTCAATGGTCTCAGAGGACTTTTCCAATCTCAGTGATTCTAAGATTCTATGATCTACAGAATAGTTTGTTTTTAAAGAAATCACTTAAACTTTAATTTTTTTCCCATAGGCTTAAACTACTTAAATTCCTGAAGTAATCTGTCCTTGGTATTTCCAAACCTTCCCTGTTTGTACTATTTTAATGTTGAAATTTTGAATGCAATCCCACACCCTCCACCAAAAGCTGTATTTTTGTAGGTGAAATTTGTTCTACAGGGGAGAGATCTTGTGATGATGCTGGCAATCAGAATCACAGAATGCTTTTTCTTGGAAAGGACCTTAAAGATCAATTTGTTCCAACCCCCTGACATAGGCAGGGACGCCTCCCACCAGACCAGGTTGCTCCAAGGCCATCCAAATACTTCCAGGGATGGGGCAGCCACAGCTTCCCTAGGTGTAGCCATACATCTGAACTTCCAGAAATTTTTGTAGAAGCTTATGTTCTAATTAGTTTATATATTTGAACCTTATAGTAAAGTCAAAATTAAAAGAAACAGCCTGAAATGGCAATATCAGACGCCTTATAAATCTTGTACTCAGAAACCCAGAAATGGAAAAACCTGGTAATATCTATAATCTGTAAAAATATGTCTTCTCCAAGGTCAGGAGAAACCATCCTCTCATTTTGTGCAATACTTGTAATACAAGCAAGTGACAGAAAATGATTTATCTCACCTGCCATCTGAGCTCTGGAAGCTCTGCATCCAGAACTGACTGGTGCAGTAACTTCCTTTAATAGTCAATGCAAAAAAATGCATGCCTCATACCAATGTATATACATTCAAATGCATATACAATGCATATAAAACAAGATTATTTTCCTAACTTTTAGACCTCAGGAAGAGATGAACAACTCTCTGAAAACACCTCTTGCTCTCCTCTGTGTGTGAAAGGAGCCTGGTCTGACTACTCTGCATGAAGGTGTCTAACTTTGCTTAAAGTCCATGAGATAAAATCCCAGTAATAATGGACAGAGTTGATTCTGGATTTCAAAACTAAAATTACGAATTTAAAAATTATGTCTTTTTGGCAGTCAGGATCTAGAAAAAAATGGAAACACTTTGGTAAAAATTATCTAGTTTTCATGCCTGACTTTCAACCTCAATGAAGATGTTTCAATATGTTTTTCTCTGATGTACAGTTTAAATTAATAGCTATGACTTTTCCTTTACCCTTTCTTGCTCTCTCTACCTTCTTTTTCCTTGGGTTATTTGAGCAGGTTGCAAAGATGGTGACATTCGCTTTGGAGCAGATTTCTACATTCCATATAAACTTAGGCTTTTGTAATTAAGTAAAGAAAGAACATTCATCTCTAATTCTGAAAAGGAAACAGAATGAAACCCTAAAAATTAAAACCGCAAACTGAAATATTATGAGATTGTTTTAATAGATCCATGAGAATCAATGGAAATTTATCCCCAGGCTCTTGTTCCTGAACACCTGTAAAAGAAATTTATGTAGCAAATTATGTGATGAGCTGGGTGTGATTCTGAGGACTGCTCAGAAGCAAGAACAATCTCTCAGTTTAATTCCATGTAGGAAAAATACACAAAAGGAAAAAGTATGAGGAGCAGCCAAAAGAAGACAAACCAGGAACGACAATTAAAAGAAGGAGCACTGTGTTTTCCTTTTGTGAAACAGGATAGATTTGAGAATAGCTGATTGATTTAGAGCACAGAGCCTGGACATTATACTTGGATTTCCAATTTACCTGACACCTTGGATAAGTCACTTGGTTTTCCTGTGTTTTTTTTTCCACTGTGTTGACTGCTTGGGTTGTAAACACGATGGATGGAGATGAGATTTTCTTTTTCTGTGTCTTTGACCACAGCCTTGCACAGTGATGCAACTGGTGAAAACGCCTGACATTCCTACAATTCCATTTAGTTGGCTCTGATTAGTGGCAGAATTTAACTCCTGAAAATGAATTTACTTTCACCTTAACTGGGATTGCACCGACCTAAATGAAATTTTAAAAAAAATGAAAAAAATTACCTCCATTGGTCATTGCATCATTGTATTGAGATAGTGTTAAATGAGGGAGGAATTTTTATCTGCTCTATTATTTTTCCACAAGTGGTGCATTTTCTTTCACTTCCTATTTTTCAAATTCTCACTGAGTACTGATTTTGTTTCTCTCCTTGTTATGACAGCAGTAAGAGGGGTTTTTTTTTTTCTAGCAGAAGTCACAAAGACTTTAAAATTTTAAAGCCAACTTTAGCTTGTCCAGAGGAGGCAGTGAAGAAGGAAGGGGAGAATGAACAAGATGCTCTTCTCCCCCTCGGAAGGAGATGAGATCAGTCCACTGGACAGTGGAAAACCTGTTCTGGGTTTCAGGCTCCCATATAACCATCATGGCTTCATTGAATCCTGCTAAAATCCCTTGTTTTTTACAAAAATCATATTAAGATTGTACGACTGAAGGAAAGACCACAATTATATCTATTGCTATGCAGCCAGACAGTACTGCTAATCTCAGGAAAAAAAAAATTTACATAAAGTTATTTCCAGGAAGAAACAAACACTTTTTCAGTGTAGCAATGTAATTAGCATAGGCTGCCATATCTGAATTCTAATGAATTCATTCCTGTTTTTTAGTGTTTTATCACCACTCCCTGTTCCAGATCCTTCATGTGATATATTAGTCTGTTTGGATTTGATAGGCAATAAAAACAGACCAGTCAGTCTGTTAGTTCTATAACCCTCTTGCATTTAAGAAATAGTATAAATAGCATCAAGACAGAGGGAGAAATCAATGTGTCAATTATTTATATAGAAAAAAGTCTACCTAGTAAAATGAAATTGCTTAGTTCCTAAAGGGCAGAGATGAACTTTTTTGGCTGCTTATGCAGAAATGTTATAAATATTTAAATGTAAATAATAAAATCTTTACATGCATAAATAAACATGAGATTGATATTACACACACTACAGCAGCAAAATATGACAACTGCTGCTTCTCCAGGAAAATGGATATTTCCTGTGACTGAATTGAGAATAAACTCAAAGCTAATAAGACACCTCACATACACTTGGAATCCACACTGCTTTCAAGTAAAAATTTCCTTGGGTTGGTCTTTTCTAGAAAAGGTCTGAAGACTTCTCTGGAACAAACATTTGGGATGAAACAAAACATGGATGGCGACTTCTTTAAACACAGGATGCTTGGCTCAGTGTGGGCATAATTGAATGAATTTTAAGAGCTGATGATATTAAAGTTATCAGCTGTTTTGTCCTTTGTTATGGTCCTTATGACTGCAAGAAGGAAGAGGTTGACCAGGCTGAAGGTCTGCTTCTGCTTTACACCTCCATGAAGCAGTTCAGGGTCATCTCCTTGTACGAGGCACATCTCAGAAGGAAGAGTCTGGTCCAAGATCATTATCCCAGTTTTAATAAGAGGTTTGGTTTTGAACTTTTGGGTTTGTGTATATGATTTTCTGGAGAAGAAGAGTCTCACTGCTCTCTACAGCTACCTGAAAGGAGATTGTGGAGAGGTAGAAGTCAGTCTCTTCTGTCATGTCTCAAGCAAAAAGATGAGAAGAAATGGTCTTCAGTTGCACCAGGTGAAATTCTGATTAGATATTAAAAAGAAATTTTTAATTGAGGATGAATGTCTGGTTAGGCTTTGGAGCACTGGAATAAGTTGTCCAGGGAGACGATGGAGTCACCAGTTCTGGGAAGTGTTTGAGAAGCATCTGGATGCAACACTTGGTGAAGAGGTTCAGGAGGTTGTGGGTTGACAGTTGGACCAGATGGTCGTGAAGTTCTCTTCCAGCCTTGATGATTCCGTGGCTCTGTGATTCTGTATTTAAACAAAACAAGTCATGGATCAGTTAGAGGCCAGTCCCAACCTGAAGGTAAGGAGCTTGACTTACAGGCACGTCTAACTTCTCTTTCCCTCCAGACAGTGTCCAAACTTCCTGCTTGGAGCAGTCCATAGCATGTGCAAATCCCCAGGACCCTGCCCAGACAAGCTCTAGGAGAATGTTAGCCAGTGCAAGCCAAAACCATACAGGAAGCAAGAGAATTATTTCATATTCTGGGTAACTGGGAGCTGGAGGTTTAGAAAAGGCTCTGGCTTTGATTTATTTGTGGCTGTGGACACAGCCTTTGTTCTCAGTAGAGAGTTATGAGGTCTTGAAGAACTCCATGTTTACAAAAATACTCTAGAGACACAGCATAAGACTACAAGAAAATCTGATTAGCCTTTTTTCCCCACAGATGCATTTAAATAATTTCCCTTTGCTGACACGAACTCATTTTGTGGTATATAACTGTTCTAGACTCCTAAGCCAAGTAATCATGTGGAACATTTTGCCAACTGTACACATAACCGTAAATACACAGAATACATATATTCCTGTTCCACTAAGTATGGAAATTCAGGATTACCACTGAACATCAAAAATAACACCAGCAACAAAAGCAAAATAAAGGTCTTGAAGAGGTCTTGACATCACATCTCTGCCCTTGGTGTTATTTGAACAACAAAGTTCAAACCTCAGACTGCCTGCCCAAGTGAGAGATGGAAAATATTCAGGACTGTTGAGCACTCCACAGATTTTCACAGTGCTCAGCAGAGAGTTATTTAACACAGGTGTTTAATTCCAACACATCAGGGATCCCATGGAATACAACATTCCTTGGACTCCTGCTCCCACCTGCACTGCACTTATGGCAGCAGGCAGGGCTGAGGAAGCAGGGACATTGCAATTCTTGCAGCTTCCCAAACTGCTCCGGGGATTTTCCAGTTTAGAGAGAGCAAATTAAATGAAAAAAAGCCACAGGTACATACCACGTGAGCACACAGGTTTAGTGCTAGATCAGGAAATTCTCTGAAATTACACTGTTTGGAATTGGAGGGCAGTTCATGAGCAGTTTGGATCATGACACCACAATGAGAATTTCTGTCCGGAAGCCTGAGGAATGAGAGAATCAGCTTGGAAAAAATCAAAGGAAAGCTGCTTGGAAAAATTCCAGTGCAAATATTTTTTCCATCTGAAAATGCTGAGCAATTGAGCATAGAATGTGTGTTGGAAATATTCTGATTTCAACTCTAGTCCACCCAAAACATACAAGTAAAGAATGGAACGTCCTGGTAAACTCAAAATACTCCATTTCAAGCTTTTTTGAGAGACTTTGATTTTCTATTTTTAAAAACTGGAGTTAAATAGAAGTTTGTTCTAAGTTTAACTACAGCTGTTCAGGGTTACTAAAAAAAAATTTTCTTTATATGAGTCCATTTTCTGTGATAAAAATTTTTCCTTTTAATTTTTTTAAAATCACATTCAAAGAAAATTTGAAATCTATTTCCTTCCTAAGTCTGAACACCCACCTGAATGGGGGCAAGTTTTCTAGTAGGAGAACCAAGGGTAACTATAATAAAGTAGCATAAGAACCTGGCTACTTGTAGGTTCCAATTTCAGTTTAAAAATAGAAACTCTTCAGAGCCACACAGAAAACGCAGATACTGAAACTGGGTTGGTTTCAAGGTTCCTTATACAGTTATGAAAATCTTAGTCATAACACAGAATTTATTGCCTTGATTGCTTCAACAGAAAGTAATAATATTCACAAGAATAGTTGATACCTGTTCCTGTTCAGGGTAAGCTGACCAGCACAGTGTCAATGTGATGTCAGCAAAATGCCCGAAGTTGCAGCAGGCAAGAGGGATGGGAAGATGAGGGAGATAAACCACACAGACTGGGGGAAGCTGCAGCCCATGGAGAGGAATCCATGCTGGAGAAGGTTTTCTGTCAGGAGCTGTGACCTGTGGGGGAACAGAGCTGGAGTGGTCTGAGCCTGAAACCTGCCTGATCCTGAAGGGCTGAATCACACTGAAAAGGACCCACACTGGAGTAACTCCTGATAACCTGTGGGTTTTGGGAAGGGTACACACTGGAGAGGTTTGGGAAAGGCTGTACCCCTTGGGAAGGACCTGATACTGGAGCAGGGGAACAGCCTGAGAGGGAGGACACAGCAGAGGCATAAGAGTTGTGAATTGACCTCCATCCCCATTCCCCATCCCCTCTGTGCTGCCTGGGTGAGAGAAGGCAGAGGAATCAGGAGTGAAGAGACCACAAATGTGTGGGGAAGTGGGCAAAAGTGTTTTTTCAGTTTTGATCTTACTTCTCACTATCCTACTCTGTTCTTATTGACAAAAAACTCAATTAATTTTCCCCAGGGTGAGGTTGGTTTACACATCAACTCTGACAGCCCTTTACATTGACCAAGAGCTTTTCCACTTCATTTTCTCTCCCTGTTCTGCTAAGGAGGGAAAATGCTAGAACACCTGGTTGGATGCCTGGTGAACAGCAAAGTTTCAGCCACCACAGTGAACTAAATTTGGGTAAAGTTGGTCCTGGTAGAGTCTCCAGTGGGGTTTAACATCACTTAACTTCAGATGCTTGACCAGGCTGACAGTGCAAATGAGGCAGTGACCTCAGTTTCTTTTATGGTAGGCAGGGAGGCAAAACCTGTTGAGATGGATGAGTGGGCATTGTGAAGCAGAATTCATTGGACTGATCTGATTTCATTCTAAATATTTCCATTTTCTCTTATTCGTCATGGACAAAGCCTGGACAGCCAGTTCCAATATGAACTAGCAGTGTTTTATACCTGATTATGCAATCTCAAGAAATAGCAGGGGGATTTTTTTACACTACAGGTGGGCTCTGATGATCACATGGTGAAGGTATTTGGACCTTAAGCTCCTGCACTTCACAGGAAAAGAAATAACGATGAGATATAATATCTCCCCATTACCTCAACCGTCACTGGGGTTATGAAACTGCTCTTTTGCAATACTCTCAGGTTTGTTCTTGGAGGAATGCAGATCTCCAGGCTAGGAATTGCAACAGCTGCTTCCTTAGTCCAATACTGAACTAGTGCTCAACCACTTTCTTTAGTAAGAAGGGTGAAAGCTTGGCCTGATGTACATTCCAGAAAGGTGAATTTCTGCTCAAGAAACCCCACTGTTCTTAGGCAGACACTGCACAGTCATGTACTTCGCTCTCTGTCAGGAATTTATCATTAATTCAGACAGTCTTGGTCTCTCCTTTTTTTCTTCTTGGTAGAAATGCTATTTATCAAACAGAAATCTGACTGCTTCCCTCAAAGAGTTGATGGCATGAACTGAGATCAGATAAGAGTGATGTACCAGCTTTTCCTTTTGTCTGAATTCAGAGACTTCCATGGAACAGTGTGGAGTCTTGAAATTCTATCCAAGTTGTAGAAAGAGTGACGTTTAAATACTTTCCAAAGTTATGCTAATAATTTAAACTTTAAGAAAACTTGAGCTTACTTTGTGAAAACTCAAGCTTACTTTTTAAAAACTTGAAATTTCTCAGTTTGAATCATAGAATGGTTTGGGATGGAAGGGATCTTAAAGATCATCCTAAAGTCCAAGCCCTGTGCAATAAGCAGGGACATCTGCAACTAGATTGGGTTTGTCTCTGTCTAACCTGACTTGGAACACTTCCAGGGATGAGTCATCCACAACTTCTCTGGGCAAATTGTGCCAGTGCCTCATCAACTTTATTGTAAAAAAAAAAAAAAAAAAAAGGTCTATCTTATGCCCAATCTAAATCTACACTTGATTTTAGCAGTGCTTGTTTATTTGGGAGTGGAATGTCATTTCAGTACAACATATGGAGTATTTAGAACATTAATGCAAGTCTGAACCATTAATCTCATCTCTCACTGGAACTGCTACATGAGAATGTGAAACATTTCAAAGTTGGTTTTTAGTTTAACTCATTCTTCCCAAGTCTAAATCTCATGTCTTGAAGGCAACAGTCACACAAAAGTCACAGCTGACTGGGGTTTCAGTGTAAATACTGAATATAAAACAGTTCCCTTACATTGCCACCTCCCTGACAACACCCAGAAATCTGTTCCAATTCTTATGAGAATTATCAGCTTTGCTACTGAGTTCTGTACCTTGGTGACAAGTGAGGGTTCTCTAAGTGCAGAAAAACAGACATTTCTGGGCTCAGAGACCTGATAATTTACTTACCACAAGAGCAGCTCATTGATTCCAACCTTTGGAAAAAGATTTTTCTGTTCACTCTTAAGCTGTTTTTATCTAGATCACATATTCTTATGCTGCTTTGCTGTAGCCTTTGAAAGCAGTTTACTGATTTCAGCTGTTCTCTTGCCTGGTGTAGAACAGTGACTACAGGAATATGAGAAATAAGTATGGAATCCAGCTTCCATGTTCCTTAACAGTGTAAGGCTGGCATCTCTAAAGAGCAGCTCATCCTCATAACTCTCCGTAGAGGAGATTTTGAGAACTGACTTAGGCTTAATTAATTAACAGAAAACTAAAAATAAGCATAATGAATCCCAGTAGCAATGTCTAATTCAAATCAGGTCAAATTTTACTGGTTATTATAGCTACATATAGCAAAAAAAAATTCCTGTGTTTACTCCTGAGAAGAAATACAATTTGCTCTTCATTGTATTCCAGTGTTCAGTAACAATAACACAATGGTGTGACTGTTTAGCCAGTGGCTTATAAGGACACATTTTGCACTTAGCAATTTAAAAAAAGAAAGCAGTATTTATTTTTTTTTATGGGAGAACCCCACTGTTAAACATCTCTCCAGCTAATGTTTAATAACTACCTTGCTTTATCTTGTACCAATCTTGACAATAATTAACCCGAAACAACTGCAGTTTTTTAATATAGAATCATGTTTACTTTGACCATTTGGATTTGCCTGTTAAATAAAGGCTAAAGAGTTAAAATCATGACACTCTTAAGCGAAAAAATGAAAAAACTCCATTTTTTTTCCTTTCTTTGGAGCCTGAGGGCAGCTTCCCTGGTGTGGAGTCAGCACTAGCGGGTGAGGTTACAACACGCTGGGTTTGGCTGGGACACAAACTGATCTCCCACAAAGATTTAGGGCAGCTCTGAAGTAGCAACAAGCATAAATCACATGGAGGTGTTTCATTTGACTCTCTGCAAATCAAAGGCTCTGGGAAGGGCTGGAGCTGTTCCTGAGGGATATCACACAAGAGAGCTGCTGGCCACAACCATGGGTAGAGCCCAGTCTGGATGAAGAAATCTGGGTTATGGGGGATGCCCGCAGAGGCACGAAGGATTGGCAGATGAGTGAGATAAACCATGCAGCACTAGGATTTCAGCCTTGATATATGTGTTAGAAGCACAAATGTCTTCTTCAACCTCTGATTTCCTGGAAAAGAGCAGATTCCTACACTGTCTGGGCATGGAATCAACAGCTACAGCTGTTGGCCTGGACAGTCAACAGCAGCCAAGCAAACTAAGTCTGATTAACACATTTCTTGATCTGATATTTTAATCTGCTGATGAAAAGATCATATCCTATAACATTATAAAAAGAAAAGAAATGTATCATTGTTGAGATGATAATTCTTTGCCAAATCTACACTATGCTCCAGTTAGAGCAGTTTTACTTAATGAAGACATGAATTAAGAGGTGGAAAATAATGTATTGTGCTGTATGTAAAATGAGGGAAATCATGCATAATGCTTCCCCTCATTTGTACGTATTACATTTGCGATTGTCAAAAACAGGATTAACTATCCCTCTTGGGTTGTGCATTCCAAAATGCTTAATGTATTCTCCCCTTGATACAACAGAATAACTCCTATTCATACACAAGCGTACTGGAAAAAAAAATCTAACCTGTTTCCCATCTCTCATTAATTTCCTACTACTTTCCATTAGCACCCCAAATCCCTGCCCTTCTCATTAGTGGAAAGATAATTCACACATATAAAATCCTGCTAATGAAATCCAAGTTCAGGGGTGGTGGTGGGGAGAGAAACCTTGCTAAGATCCAGAATACAAGCAATAGTTAAATGTATATGGTTACACTTCAGATCCCTTGAGGGTCAGAAATTCCCTGCATTAATTCCTGAAAGTTTCTGACACCTGCTGAAAGGAGTGAAGTGCAGGGAAGGGTTTGGAGCAGTAATTCTCAGTTGATGATCCATCTCATCTTCTTCTAGTCTAACTGGGATTACTCTGTACCCCTCTCAGGAGGTGGTGAGCTCCTGGCACAGCTTGCCCAGAGAAGCTGTGGATGTCCCATCCCTGGAAGTGTCCAAGGACAGGTTGGATGGGGCTCTGAGCAACCTGGGATAGTGGAAGGAGTCCCTGCCCATGGCAGGGGTTGAAACCAGGTGATCTGGAAGGTCCCTTCGACACAATTAATTGTGCGATTCTATTGTTCAGAGTTCAACACTCCAATATCCTCATTCTGACAATGGAAAGCTAGAAAAAAGTTCCCATCTGTATACTGGATACTTCAATCTACATTCCTTGATGGCCTCAAGAAATGTTCAGGAAGTCCATGGCAATTTATCTACTCATTCTGAATCATTTGGGTTTCTCTGTGCAGCCCGCAAATTCAAAGTCGAAAAATGCCCAGAAGAGCTTTTCTGAAATCCATTGTGTGATTTCCTGAATATTAGCCCTGGTTCTATTTTATTCCTTTCATCAAGCGAACAGAGAGACAGTAGGACAACACTATAAATAGATAATGTCATCTCACATTTTGGAACACCCAAGCTCTTTAACAAGGTTTGGATTTTCTCACCCAAATTTAGGCACTTAACTGAGAGGCTTAATTATCTTATCTTTCCTCTGTAGACATGGAAAAAGATCAATGTCCCCAGGGGTAATTCTGGCCAGATTACAGTAGGAATGTCTTTTCTCCCCTAACTCTAGAAAATTTGGGTCTTATTCTCCAGAGCTCCGACAGTTAAGGTAAGATGAGATGAACAGAAAGAGGATTAACTAATAAAAATGGGTCTTGACTATAATTTTGTTCAAGTCACAGTAAGGCACTTAAGAGTTTACAATGGGTCAAAATGTCACAAATTCAAAGCAATTCAGATAAATTAATCTGTTTTTATCCTGACTTTAGCTTTTTTTATTCCTGTTCTTGATACTCTATTTTCAGCACAGGGAATGTGACTGCATTGGCTAAGAAAAGTGCAGGTTAAACACAGGCTGCTGGGTTTCATTGTTCATAGCCATAATACTTAACATGATTAAACCATCAACAAAAAATCATGTGAGGACAAACATAGAATCATAGACTGGTTTGGGTTGGAAGATACATAAAAAACATCTTTTTCCAACCCCCTGCCATGGGCAGGGACACTTTCCACTAGACCAGCTTGCTCAGAGGAGTACAATAAATGCAGGCAGGTGTGTTATGGCCCTGTGATCTCACCTTAAACAGCATGAGAAATTAGACTGAAAGCAAGTTAGTATAGTATAAAAATATGTTCTAATTGTTAGAAAAAATATTCTCACTACAAAGTATTTATGCATTCTGAACAATTTCTCCATTTTTGCCTTTCACTTTTTTAAGCACTGAAACTTTTATTTTTAAATGTGAATGGGAGCAATTTCAGAAAAAATGCTTTAGAAGAATAAATACATAAACATCCATGAGTGTTCCAAAGCAATCTTGAGTATTTCAGAGATACAGCAGTACTAGGGCTTTGTGGAATGCAGCTCACTGATATCAGCTGTGTTGCCATGTGAAAAAGCAATATTCACACTTCTGATTTATCTGATGATAATTCAAATTATCTCACTTTAACAGTGTTCTGATCTGTTAAAAACCTATGCAAAAACGTGAATCAAATACCAGTTAGGCTGGTACAAAATAATTTGATTTCATCTATCACACAGGAGATCAGAATCTTGCTTAGTCTTAGAATCACGTTGAAGTTTACATTATGTCATTGACCAGAACATCTCAGACCATCTGCAGGCAGATATATTCTGCTAAATCTGAGAAAGCAAAAGTCCTCAATGTATGCAATTGTATAAAAACATGTTTATATTACATTAGGATGCATATGTGATGTATTTATATTCTGCACACACTTTGACTCTCCAGTTTATTAAGCAAATAAAATTGTGCCTATGGTAGTGCAAATTTTTATAGCTGTGTTTTCTCACTCTGCAAACTAATTTCATATCCATACATCAGCAGCAACTTAATAGGACCTGAGACACAGAAAATATGAGTGGACAAAAGACACCTTAAGAAGCTACAAACCAACAACCAGAAAAGCCTTTTAGCTGTAAGTCAGCAGACTTTTATGTCAAGCTTGGCTGACTAATTATTGCTTATAATTTGCATTAGGATTAATTAACTAATTAGAGAGGAATGTCTGAAGGCAAAGTTATGGCTCTGCTTGTCAAGCTGAGGACTTTAATTATTCTGATATTTTTAATTATAATCAGCTGCTGAATGAATATTACATTGTCAGCTACTATAGCTGGAGCTGCAGAGGGTCGGGGAGCTGAAGGAATTGTGGGTATTGTACCACCACTTCACCTGGAACCACGGAAAGGCAATGCCAACTAGGCAAAGATAATAGGAAAGCCTTCTGGCCTCAGTACTCATCAAAAGCCTGCACACAGCACTATGCAAACTGTGGCAGTTCAGGGTTATGTATCCTTTCAAGAGCGAGGGAGCACCTTTTCCACAGGAACATTCCCAAACCTATATTCTTATTTTTGTTTAAATGCCTTCTTGGTGAGCCAGAATTGTCTCCTGGTCTCTAGACACACCTAGCTTGATGCATATTGCTTTGGTAAACTTGGTGTACAGGGGACAGTAAAGATAACACAGACTAGACCTGGTACAGATAAAAAAGCACTTCTTTCTACCCTTGTGTCTCTGGTACGATTTAGGTGGTTATTTAAGGCATGCTGAACCATCATAATCCAAGTGCTGAGAATATCAGTATTGAAGTTTGGATCTAAACCAAGTGACAGGATTGCACATTTTGACATTTAAAGGTTTAAATTTCAGCAAAGAAACAAGCAGAGGAGTTATGGTGAATTCTGCTCCAGCCCTTAGCTAATCTATTCCCCCAAGCTCCCATTTTTAAGACGTGAGTGTTGAAGCAGAGGCTGTGAGACTGTTGAGGAAAGGATTTAGGGAACCCAGAGAGGTCCCTATTCCAATCACAGAAGATTTTGAGTGCTGCAAGGAGGAGAAGCCCTATCCATCGCAGAACAGCATCGTTTCTGAAACACAACATATCTGATTTGTTTGCCAAGACTTCTGTGATATCTTGGCTTCAGGGCTTAATCTCACAACCCTGTCAGGAGTAAGTTTGTTCAGCAATTTACTGAGGCCACTCCTCTCCTGAGCCTTTCGATGATAACCATCACCACAGCATATGGACACTTCATTATCCTCAACAGATACAATCTCACAGCCCCAGTGTCAATACTCACATTTTAAAAATGGGAACTTGGGAATAGATTAACTAAGGGCTGGTGTAGACTTCACTACAGCTCTTCTGATTATTGTTTTGCTGAAATTTAAGGCCTTAAACATCAATAGATGAAATCCTGTGAACTGGTTAAGGTCCAAACTTGGACACCAATATTTTCAGCACTTGGACAATGATGGTTCAGCATGTTTTAAATAACTTCTTAAATACTCTGTCCTATTTTAAAAATTTTTCTCTGCCTAATGGTGATACTTTCCTATTCTCATTGACTAGGCACATTTACAGGGCAGTCTAACCTGACTTTCTTCTGCCAAGGGTGTAAGGGCTCAGTGTGGAACACCAGATGCAATTTGTCCCCCTGAAGGGATGCAAATATTTTTATTTTCTGTTTCTGTAAGGATGAAGTGTGAGATCAAAATTCAAGGTGCTAAGCAACCTGATATGGATTAAGCTCACATCTTTCAGCTTCTAAATATTTCGATTGCCAGGCTATTCAGTATTTTCTCTTGGGTACTTGAGGAGGAGAGAACACAAAATTCACTGATTATATAGGAAAAAGACTAGAGGAAGGTTAACTCAGGCTGGTAGTTAGGGTGTTCAGCTGAGAAGGGGTCACAATTTTGAAAACAAATCCTCCAGATGCATGAGTTTGTTGCATTAGGCCTGCAGGGACCAGGAAACAAACATAGTCCTGGAGACAAGACCTTGGAGTACTTCACACTTCCCTTAACTGAATATAGTGAAAACAACACTTGAAGTTTCAATAGAACTGAAATTTAAGTGTGTTTAGGATGTACCAGTCCTAAAAAATAAACAAACTGTCATTGCCAAGGGATTAAAGACTTTTGGCCTGCTACCTAATTTATCAAAAAATTAAAGGTGAATGAGTCCCACACCAAATCTGTATTTGCCAAGTGTTCTCAACGCCTTCTGTTCAAAGGGCAGAGAAATGAGTTCCCCAGAGTGCAAGGGGTCTCAACTAAATTAAAAATATGATACAGATGTGTGGATCCATCTCCACTGACTACAGAGGCACCCTGGGACAGCTTTATCCCAATCTGAGGCAGCTCAGTTAGATGGGATGAACCTCGGTGCACACATAAACCCAACTAAGATTTACAAACCTGTCAATTCTTTTAATTTAACTGCTTGTCCTAATTAGTGGGGGTAGGACCCATCTGACTAAACATTAACCACTTAACCTACCTTCTCCTCTCAGACAATGGAAAGATTTCCTTCTATACCTTCACTCATTTCATACTACAGAAAATTCCTGAAAGAGCACAAAAGGTTTACACACAATATCTGTGAAGTGTAACAGGTGAAAAAAAAAAGCCTTAAATTTTTCAGTTAGGAAATAATTTGAGAGGTGCGAATCGCACGGAATAGAAAATTCTGAAAGAAAAAATATATCAGTCTGTAGATGAGATTCAGACAGATTCCTCTTAGGAAGACTGAAGCCCAAAATCACAAATCACCAGTGACTGTGCAAAATCTGAGTTTATTTGTGAATTGTATTTTCAAGAATGTTCTTGAAATGAAGCAAAAGTCCAATGACGTAATTCCAGATTTTGGATGCAAAATATGTAGAATACAATTCTGAATCTCAAATGCAGATCTCCCAAGATCCCACATAAATGTTCAGAAGATTAAAGTCTTGGATTGAAGTCTCAGAAAAGGAATTTCTAAGGCTTTCTAAATCCAGAGTAAGTATTTATGCACCATATTCCTCAATTAAAAAAATCCCTCATGTTCCCATGTGTTTGTAGGACTGTACCTTAAAAACCAGACAAACAAACAAACAAACAAACAAAACCATTAAAAACCAACCCAGGAATTGCTTTGGATGGGCATAAAACATAAGGATGAAAAAAATCTGCTGTTCAAGCTTCTTCTTCCTCACTCTATCTATTAAATAGCTTCAAAACTAAAGATAAGCAAAAAAGATCTTCCTGATCACCTTGCTGATGCACAAAAAATCATCCCACAAATAGTCATTCATTTTAACTCCCCAGCACACAAATTATCACTTCACACTCTACTTTGACCCAATATTGCTCTCAGTTCTTCCCAGTGGGTATTTTTGGTGAGAATGGGAGTTTTCCAACATTATGCAGTTCCCAAAATGAAGATATTTTGACTGTGCTCTTTTTGTAACTCTGCATGTTTAGACAGGAGTCTTGTGTGCCCCAGCAAAAAGGAAAGTAAAGGGGAGGGAAACCATGGAAGGTATATTGTCATGGGATCATGTATTTGTCCATTAGCTTGTGCTAAGACAACAAAATTTAAGGTTTTTCACATTATTTGGAAGCTTTGAGCAATCCCTATTGAAGAAAAAATTGCTTATAAAGCCCTCTTCTCAATTATCATAACCAAACAAATGTAAAAAAACATAAAGAGAAGGAAAATCAAAATTCATCATGTCAGCAAATGTGTAGCATTTTTATTATTTCCTAATTAAAAAAAAAAGAAGATATTACTACCATTTTTGTATCCATGCTCTTCTCTCAGCACTGTATAAAAGAATTGTGTGTGTGTACTCTGAAACAGCATATTTCTATTTAGGAAATTAAGGGATAACATCATGCTGGCAAGATATTTACTCAGAGCATACCTCCAAAAAGCAGAATATGTTATAGTCCAAATGTATGCACATGTTTAAAAAGTTAATGTTTTAAGCTTTCTGCCTTCTAGCCAAGTATATCTAATCTAATTAGTGCTTTCCAGCCAAACATGGCCATAAGCAGGCCCAGAGTACTCTGACAACTCTTTAAAAGACACTGCTCACCTCAGGCCTTTCCTGCTCCTCAGTCTATCCTGAAATTTTGAACGTACCTTGCAAAATGCAACTTAGTTTTGTGAGTTTGTCATTATTTAAGTGCGTATAGCTACAAGTGAACCTAAAATGTCTAGACTTAGTCTCTCCTCTGGTGTATGAATCGTCCTGTACCAAGGTGAGCAAACAGGACATCAGGTGTCCTGTCATGATAGCAATCTAAAATATTTGGTAGCATTTATACACTGGTTTAGTAGAAGGTGTTGCTGCCTATGACAGGGCCTTGGAACCAGATTACCTTTTGTCTTAGGTTATGTAACCAAAAAAAATTCTATATTCTGTATTCTATTTCATCTGTAGAAAGAAGTTGGGGGAGGGTTTCTTTTTTCTTTATCTCTTGTAACTCCAGTGGGGTGGAGGGTGGATGCCTTCTGAAAACAGCCCAGCTGTTAAACCAGGTGGGGCAGTGTTTCTTATCTCTTGCACCACTGTCCACCCTCAGGGGATATCTTCTGTCAATGGGCCATTAAGGATCACCAGTGACATCACACATTCCATCATCCCATTGGGAGATGCTCCACCCAGTGAGGAGGAGCCAACCATTCCTACCAAGATAAAAACTGAGCTGTAGGAACCCCAAGCAGCCTGTTTGACACTGGATTCCTGGAGGAAGGCAGGACCCATCTCACCAGCACTGGACCCTTTTTACAGGATCATCTCTACTCCACAGAAGCCAACAGAGTGTCAGGTCGTATCTCTGACTCTGTCAGGGTTTTCTAGGACTTTTGTTTGTTTGCTTGTTAAGTTTTTTGGGGTTTTTTTGTACTACTGCATTTGTATTTTTAATATTCCTAGTAAAGGACTGTTCTTCCTATTCCCATAATTTAGCTTGCAAGCCCCTAATTTTAAAATTATTATAATTTGGAGGGAGGAGGTTTACACTCTCCTTTCCCAGGAGAGCTCCAACTTTCCCTGACAGATACCTGACTTTCCAAACCAAAACACATTTAAAGTCCCTTCCAAGCCAAACTATTCTTTGATTCTGTGAAGAGCTCAAAGGTGCACACCAGCCAGTCCATGAAAACATTTCTGTTCTGGGTATGAAAAGATTATTATGAAATAGAAAAAACAATAGAGGAAGTGTGGACATGCGTGACTTGGAAAAGAAAATTAAGAAATTATTGGAAAAGGTGCAATTCATCTAATATAACTAAGTAATTGACCCTTTTAGATATCAATTTGTAATGGTGGGTAGCACAGCAAGAGTTCTAATAGACTACACAGATTGACCTGCTCATAGATCTTTATCTATGCTGAAAACAAATGCAGATCTTGGGAGTATCTTTACCCACTGAATATATCATTGAGAACTAACTTTTTGTTGGCCCTAAATGGTGAGGTGAAGTAAACGACTCATCACGTGTCCCTTAAATGCACACAGAATCACAAAAGAGGTGGAAGGGACCACAGTGGCTCATCTGGTCCCACCTCCCTGCTCAAGCAGGGTCATCCCAGAGCACAGGACACAGGATTGTGTCCAGACAGTTCTGGAATATCTCCAGTGAGGAGACTCCACAGCCTCTCTGGACAATCTGTTCAGTGCTCGGTCACTGCACAGAAAGAAGTTCTTCCTCATGTCCAGGTGGAACCTGCTGGGATCATTCCCTGCCCGTTCCTCTGGTGCCATTGCTGAGCCCCCAGAGCAGAGCCTGGCCCTGCTCTGAGCCTCCCTGCACACAGGGACACTCAGGGATGAGGGCCCCTCTCAGCTGGGGATCCTCTCAGGGCTGAACAGCCCCAGCTCCCTCAGCCTTTCCTGGGCAGGGAGATGCTCCAGTCCCTTCATCAACATTGTCACCCTGCACTGGACACACTCCAGGAGCTCCATGTTTCTCTTGTGGTTGGGAGCTCAGAACTCATTGAAAAGAAATTTGTTTTTTTCTTCTCTGAGATTCTCAGAAATATAAAACATCAATACAGAAAAAGTAAAGGCATCATAGTTCTGCAGCTAAAAAGAAAAACATACTTTGGTAGCTTGAAATTTGTTATATTGACTTTTTCCATAGCTTTGGGAAATAAAAGCAAAATATTTAGTTAAGAGAAACAAAATACTTTGTAGACTTACTTCCAAAAGGACTTGGGGGCAAGAGAAGGCCTCCACTATTGTCACTTTTTGTGATCCAGATTGGACTACAGAGAAAATAATTCCTTTCAATCTATGGAATATAAACTAATTGTTTTCAATGTTTTCTGATTTGTGGTGGGAAGAGGGGAGGAGGTGAAAAGGGAAGAGTTATTGATCTATAGAGTTTTACTTTTTTTCAGCTGCAAAAAAAGTTTACATAAATCTGTAAATGTATGTACTAGGTGAATAAGGTAAAGATCCCCAAATGGAGCTGATTTCTGCCAAGAATCAAGGAAAGTTGTTTAGATTCATTCTGGAATCATCATGGACTTGTTGTCTTGTTGTATTTGATCATTGTAGTCAACGACACAGGTGGGTTCCTTCCAACTCGGGGTATTTTCTGGTTCTGTGATCCTACACATTTTGAACGTTGGTCAGTTTTGGAATCCGTGTGTTGTCCACATAAATTTCAAAATTCAAATTTTTGAATTCTTAAAAGAGATTTATTTGCCAAGAGGTGATCTATACATCTAAAAAATTAAATAGCAAATTATATCAGGATTATTGCTTTAATTTTCTGAGGAAGAGAGCCAGGATAAGAAGAAAAAAACATCAGGGAAGAGGTCAGAAAATAATAGTGGGCACAATTTCAACCAAACATAATGAATCTTGAAATCAGAAAATCTTCTATAAGACCTTTCTCCCTCATGAACACCCTCAATTTAAGGAGCAATATAATATCTGTACAAATTATAGCTTCAAAATTAGTGTTTTTCTTTAGCTGTTAATATCTATTCTGAGGCTTTTGTTCTGTCATCCAAAACTGCTTGAGTATATGAAATAATAAGAAAAACAAAATTATTAATGGATATTACTACTTTTTGTTCTTGCTTCCCATTCGATCAGCAAATGTCTAAAATGAGAAGGGAAGCAGTTGTTAGGACTATGTCAGTCCCTACATGTTCCAGGCAGAAATCAGGTTTTCTTTTCCTTCTTATTTTGAATCCACAAGGTTTAGTCTTGCTCCATTTGTTTTGATTTAAATAAGACGAAGAAGTAAGAAACATTTTTCAGCCCATAATCAGACAAACACGTAGAAATTTATGTGAATAACAATGCTTCATAGAACTACTTCATTTTTTCCGCATTATTTATTTAATGCAAAACATTATTTAATAAGTTAAAAAGTCATATGGATCTGTTTTGAATTGAATTCAAAGGCATTTATTCTGACAAAATCAAATTATTTGGCTTCAAATCCAACAACTGACATGTTTTCAATATTTTTTCCGCATTTTCAAGAGGAATAAAATAAAATTTAAAAAACTATCACAATAAAAATTCCAGGAAGAGAGATCTCTATTAGGGAAAAAGAAAATTGTAGAATTATGGAATCACAGAATGGTTTGGGGTTGCAAGGATCTTAAAGTCCATCCTCTTCCCAGTCTCCTGCCATGTGCAGGGACAACTTCCCCTATCTCAGGTTGCTCCAACCCTATCCAAGCTGGCCTTGAACATTTACAGGAATGGGGCAGCCACAGCTTCTCTGGGTACCCTGTGCCAGGATCTCACCCTCCTCACAGGGAAGGATTTCTTCTGACATGTACAAGTAGAGCTTTCATGTATCCTTAAAAAGATGGGTAAATGTATTTCAATCTCCAAAAGAAGGAACTCTGTAAAATAAAGTGGACTTTGAGAGATGTCAGTATCTGATTTTTCAGTTTATATCAGTTTTATGAGTGAATAAACCTTACCAAATGAAGGAAGCTGCAGAATTAACCAGTGAACATTCCTTGATCTGTTTCCTGGCAATTTCACAGAACTACAGATTCATTAAGGTTGGACAAGACCTCCATGGTCATCAAGCCCAACCTTTGACAAGGACATCAGGAAATCTGTGTATATAGACAGAGGAGAACCCTTTGCAGTCTGAGTTGAAAAATAGTAAATTATCAAGAATTTTGTTGTGGGACATTCTGGTTACTAGACTGGGTGATACTCAGGGAGAGGAGAAAGAAGAAATCCAGATGTGTTCAAGGTTAGAAAACAGACAAATCAGAAGGGCCTGATGTGCAAGTCAAGAACATAAATTTGTTTCCACAGGTACCCTGGGATCACCACACCAATCTTCCCCTGGTTCTTTGGTTCACTCACCTCAGGTGATCACCACCTCCTTCTCACCAGGGTGATTATTTTTCATTGCTAATGGAGGCCACTAATTGCAGTATTCTCACAACTTCAGAGTGGTGCTGTCAAGCAGCACCAGTGAGAAAGCCAAGGGGAGCCTGCAGGCAGTGCCATCCTCACAATGAATCTGTCCCAGCACCAGGCACTCTGCCATTCTTACACCCCTAAAAATTAAAACCTACAAAATTAATAATTTCCCTTAGATAGCTAGATAAATCCTTGCCTGTAAGATCTGTGTGCTGGGGGTGTTAATGCCATATAAATGCTTAGCCATGGGCTTGTCTGGGTAATCATGCCTAAATTCTGCCCTGGAGGCAACCATCCCTGGCGCTGCTGAGCCACTGGAAGGAGCATATTGTGTCTTTAGATTAAATATAACTTGTAAACCCTTTCCCTGGAATTATCTGTTCTAAGAGGTTCTGTTTGGGTCTATTTCTGCTTTATTCAAATTGAAAAATAAGATCTGTTATCCACCATAAGTGCCGTTATACCAAATGGACCTTTGGTATAAAAAAGAAATTAGATTTCTAGCATTGGTAATTATAAACTTTTTCCAGAAAAAAATTTTGAGCCAAATCACATAGCTTAGGCTGTATAATGAATTATATTTTGTGGTGTGCTGGCAAGGACCTTGGGATATTTTTCACTTTCTTTTATTGCACTGCAAAAAACATCAGGCAGACATTTGCTGCACAAAAGATTTCCTGGGCAGGGATATTGAGGGACTGTTAATTCCTCTCATCTTCAAAGGTACTCCCAATGCATTTTGATTTTCTTTTAGGAAAGTGCAACTAAACAAGAGAGAGCATATTTTAGGTGACTTTTGCCCTGGATTCTCAGAGAAGGGATTCTATCCTATAAGATATCTATAGGATACGGAATAGCCATTAAAGAACTAATTTTATATTTTCCCCTCTTGAAGCACTCGCTACAAAGGAAACCCTTAAAAATTCCCTTCTCTCATATTCTTTGCCCAGATGAAAATTCCCCGCACTTTTGTCCATGTAAACACCGAATTAGTCTCCTGCAAGTTTAGGTGGTGGCAGTTCCTGAACACAGTCATATTTTGCAGATAACAGGATTAGCTTGGATGTGGGTAATAAGTTGGTGAATCTCCCCCTGGCCATTTCTCAACACTGTGAGAGCACTAATCCTTTATGCTTTGATGTCTTCTAGTTTTCCATCAGGTGCAGCTCGGCACTTTTGTCCTGGGGCACTCAGCGCTCTTATAAGATCTCATAGTGTCCTCATTAGCTGCGCCTATTTACCCAGCCAGCCTGTTGAACCCAATTTATAGTTTATGTGATTAATTCCCAAAGTACAGTAAACCCTAGCTTTAAGGCTCTCTATTATATGACTGCATCTCATATAAGGGCAAACACTAGCTACTGCTCCTTTGTTATATGGCTTCACTATATATATAAAACTGCAATAATTTTGCTCTTGACTACACTTTAAACATCATTATATGTGTGTTCTTTCTGACATACAGCCTATAAAAATGTTGCAAGTTGGACCATAAAGAAACATTCATGCACAGAGTAATTTTTTTGGTTGTTTTCTAGTTTTGTTTTAAAAATCCATGTCTTTACCATTTTATATTAAAATTATTGATATTGCTGAGTAAGTCCCGTGATTTAGAATAGTTTACCCATGGAATTGCAGGTGACAAAGGCCTAGCAGTCAAAGTAGTGGCCTATAACCACTGGCACAGTTTTATTTCTTAAACATGCAGGGTTTGTAGATAAAAGACTTACGTTGTGAATTTTTATGCAGTCATTTAAGTCAACTGATGACATCTGTCAGCTCTGCTGAATTTCCTCCTATTGGGATATGAACTATGTGAGTTGCATCTCTGGTAATTTGCATGTGAAAGAAAATTGTAGCTTTTTTTTAAAATAGAGGATAATTTCCAGTTCTTTTTCCTTGTGGGTTCATAGGGAGAGGCATCCTGCAGGTCCTTTTTTAACATTTTTCCAGCCTCTTGTTTCAAAAAAACCCCACAGCTCCTCGGAGGTCTCAGTTACATTGGATGATCCCCATCACAGAAGCAAAACACACAAAACCAGAAAATTTCAAAGTATTTTGGATAAAATGCTTTAAGTGCTGAGCAGGGAGGAAAAGAGAAAAGCTCTGTTGAAGGGGAGCATTCAGTGGGAGCACAGGTAACCAAAATTTTTTGTTTGAACAAAGAGATCCAACTTGCCATACAAAGACCATGTCAGAAAAATACAAAAAAAATACTACAAATATCAGAAGGCCAAATTGTCACTTAAAAACACTTTGCACAAATGGAAAACATCAGTCTCTGTCCACTGGAAAGCTAATTTTTGTTTTAAATGAGGTTTGTTTTGTTTGGTAGCTAATTTTTATTTTAAATGCTGTTTGTTTTGTTCGGTAGTCTTAACCTTGTCTGATAGCTGGCATGAGATTCCAACTGGCCACAAAACATCCTTTTTTCCTGGAAACCCCAGGGAAGGTAGGCTGGAGCTCTGTGACCTTCCCTTAAGCTAGTTCATCAATACATCTTGAACTCGACCTGCAGTGATGAACCACCTGGAAGGGCACGGGAATTATTTAAACCTGAAGCCCTTTTGGCCATTGGTATTTCCAATGAGACCAATCTACACTTCTGCCTCTCTACAAAGATCTGGTCTGGGACATCCAACATGGATGTGCTCCAAGTAAATAGAACCTGATAACTAATGTTTATTTGCACATATTAGTTAGGTGCACATGAATATATGTATTTATACATGAAATAAAACAAAACAAGAGATGCTAGGTGTTTCATAGGAATATAAAGGCTTTATGCCTTGTTCTTCCCCAATTCACTTTATGCAAAAGAAGCAGAGGGAATTCCCTTTGACTGATCATTAGGCCAAAGATGGAAATGTTTGGCCATGAGAATTTTTCGTAGAAAAACAATTGATCAGTGTTCTGGCATATAGGTGAGGCAATTTCTGATTTTTTCATTGAACTTAATTTAAGCTTCATTAAGCATAAATTTAAGCTTCTTTCAACAGAGACTTTTGATGCAAATGACATTTTCAAGTCTTGGGCAGATGTCTTGGACATGGCCATGCACGATGGGACAATGGCATGTGCTGAATGTTTCAGCTGTTCCTGCTCACTCAGTCGCTCATGCCCAAAAAGTTTTTGACCTGCAGATTGCTTGTGGGCATTTATTTTTGCACAGAGAGTTCTGCACAGAAGATCTGTTTCTTCTTGAAATCTTTGCAACAATTTTTTTTAATGAGAAAAACAGTTTCACATAATTGTATTTATGTATATAATTTTTATAAATATACATATTTAATTCTGTATATAAATGACATAAATACATTTGAAACATTTTATATATTTATAATTTTGTAGGATAAGACAACATATATCACTAAAGAATAAACTCTTCTATTAACATTTTGAAGAAGTAGGAATAAAACAACCTGAATCAGGTCCCAAGTTCTCTGGCAGTAAAATGATATGGTTTAGTTTTTATTGTTCTACTGACCTTATGCTAAGAAATTTATTTCGCCTTTATTGACTTGAAATGCTTTATAGGACATAGGCAACACTGACTCTTGAGCTGCCTCAGTGTACATTAAGCAACTTTTTTGAGATCTTGAATAATTGCCACTCAGAAATTGTGAACACCAGCAGTTCTGAAGTTCAAAAGCTGACCTATCACAGCACTGCACAATAAGCATGTTTTCCTTCCTCCTCTAATGTTGAGTTTTGCATTGACTACTCTGAAGGATACATCGTGTCTTGGAATATATTCAGCAAAATTAATAAGTCTAATAAAAGAAGCAGATAACCTTATCAGTATTTCCTTGTGTCGGATCGTAGACTGAGGAAATGAGCATTTGTATGAGCTTTTATAAAACTCTGTTTCTTCAATAATATTGCTGAGTATATAATGGGAAATGAAAAAAGGAGATTGCATATGTAATGGAAATTTTCTGATTTGTATTCAAAATGCATGTTCACAGATACTTTGTAATATTTACCAGTCCTAGTGAGCAGCACCTTATTTCTCAATACTCTGTAAAAAAATGGCCCACAATGAGCTTTCAGTAAATTAATGATCCATAAATAAGAAATATGTTGCAGGGTTTTTTTGCAAAAGTTTCAACTGAGATATTCTAGAATATGTAATAAATTTAAGGTTTTAAATATTTACTTAGGTATCATAGGGAGTGATTTATTTCTTTTTACAGTAAGTATCCTGTTGGTCCTGGTGATGTCAAAAAGTTCCCCCTGTGGGAATGGTGTCAAAGCACTGGTATGAAAAAATTATGTATTATTGCAATAAAATTCCTTGTAATCTTAGTACTGGAGGTGCTACGAGTAGAAAATTTAATACAAAGGGCAGCAAAGATTATTGATACAATAATAACAAAAGAAGAAAAGTGTTTCATATGTTTAGAATAGTTTTCACCCAATGATCTCTTGGGGCTTTATAAAGGAATTTGGATGACATGCCACTACCCCTAAAACCAGAACACACAATGAATTGTTTGGAACCAGGAATCAGGAAAAAAGTCTCCTGTCTATGTATGTCCCATGTTATTGCAGATTGCACCAATAAATCTGAGATGATAAATTAACAGTTAACATTTTTTTCTTTGTGGGGCAAATTTTTCTTTCTGGGAGGTTGCTTGCTCTTGGAAAATTTATTTTTGCTTCTATTTTTCATGTCCTTCCTGGAAGTTTAAGATTCTGGTATAGGGACTGGATCTCATGGTCTTTCTGAAATATAGTGTGTAATCTGTGCTCACTTCTAATGATGATTGAAAATCTATTTAAGATCAGCTCTTACTATCAAGAGTAACCAAGCAGACTGTACCATAACTGCCACGTATTTACTGTCTGGAGGCAGTCTAAGCAGAATCATAGCACCATCCTGGGCTGGAAGGGACTGACATTAAGTCCAACTCCTGGCCCTGCACAGGAAAACTCCAAGAATCCCAGCACATGACAATAGCCCTTTTCTTCAAAGGAAAAGGCAGATCCTTCCCTTCTGAATCCACAAGGAAATTTCAATATAAATTTTCAATCTTTATTTAAGGAAACAACATTTATTATCTTCCTTTCTTCTCATTTTATTTCTCCTCTTTTCTAGCTTATTTTTCATCTACTGAAACCAATATTGCCTTTGTTTAGTGGTCAAGATCTTATGTTAATGATGATAAATTGAGTCTTCAACAGTACCAGTTATGAGAGATCAAAAACATTCTTTGGTTCATAATCTTTAGTTATGAAATACATTTTGAGAGCTCATCTGAATCCATTTGCACATTCTATCAATTTGCAAAAGCCTGAGCTGTTACAGGACAATCTCCATTTCAAATCTTTCCAAAGCAATTCCCTTTGTTTACGGCCTACATGTCCTTACAGCCAATGAAAGGGGATGATGTAATGTTCTCCAAGCCACACCTCTTCCTTTTTCCCTCATTCTTGCTCTTTGACCTGAGGAAAACCATATTAAAAAATCCTTATGGCTTGCTATGACACTTTAGGGCCAGATCCTATCAGGTTAATTTTCTCAGGGAATGTTCACTATGTCCATTGGTTAAGGCAGGTGCTATTCCCTATGTTCAGATTACATGTCTGGACTTTTTTCCCTCTCAGTGGAAACCCACAGGTACATCCACAAAAGAACATTTAATTTTTATGACTAAGTAGACTGTGAATATGCACAAACAAGTACACTTCTACTCTGCAGAAAGCTTCTTCCATGAGATTACTAGGGAGGTAAGAGTTTATTCAATATCAAAAAAAGATATATATAGAATTTGGACAGGGTACAAGTAATATCCAATAATTTCCCAAAGTATTTCATATATTTATTTCTTACTTTTATCTGTTTACTTCCCCAGGGCAAATGTATTGTGACAATTCCAGTTTGCATTATCCCTGACAACATGCAGGAGGATAAAAAGGATGGAGCTTTGCATCTCTTGCACATGCATGTTGTGGTCAGCCCCAGTCATGCTAATAAAATTCTGAGCTGTCTCATCATATGCATAAATAGAAACTAATACAATGGAATACAGAGGAGAAGCTGACAGGGTAAAGGAAATGGAAGGCTCTAAAAATATTTTTGTGCGCTGAGACGGCTTTGGGAGGACAGTAGGAATGAACTGGGTATGGAGTGTTGAAAGTGACAGCTCCACTGCTCTGAGAAGCAGTATCAACTCATGTGGCATCAGCCACTTTTCAGTCATCCTTGTGATACCCATGTTGATTTTTGTTCCTAGAGGGTGGATGGCTAATCTGTCCTATCCATTATGGATAGTTCCTATAAATGGTTTTAGTAGCTTCTCTGTGGCTCATAATACATAGAATAACAAAAAATTTCTGTTCAGATTTCTGTTTAGATTTTGCTTGAAAAGTGGGCTACATGAAATTAAAGAATCATTGTCCACAAGTTTGATAGAATAATCAGGATCACCCTGTATTTTCCTGGCAAGCTGCTTTCCCAGCATTCCCCAGTCTGTCCTGGCACAGGGAGTTATTCCTTTCTGTTCCAAAGATTTGGCATTTTCCTTTCCTTAGTCCAGGAGATCCCCACTAGCCCATTTCTTCATCTTGTTGAAGTCCCTCTAAATGGCAGCACCACCACTTTGCATATCAACTGCTCCTTGCAGTTTTGTAGACCATTTGCAGACTTGCATCTGTTCCTCACCTTGGCCACTGAAAATGATTAACAGCAGTGGCCCAGCAGTGACCTCCTGGGTACTGTGACAGGCCTCCTCCTGCACTCTGTGCTGCCAGTCCTAACCCCCTGAGCTGGGAGACTGGCTCACTTTTAACCCACCTCACTGTCCACTTATCTATTTTATTCTTGATCTACTTGCCTTTGGTGGTTATGCCAATGAAGAGCTTTTTCAGAGTTAAAAGGAACAATACCCACTGCTCCCTCCTTGTCCTATTAATTTCAGACAGCTATCCAGCTGAGGAGGAATGTTTTTCCCTTCGTAAGTCTGTGTTTCCTACACCTTATTGCCTCCTTGTCCTTCATATGTTTGCAGGAGGTTTCCACATTGTCCCATCACCCTTGCAGGCTGATCAATCTGTATTCCTGGGTCCTCATTCAGGCCCTTTCTGGAAGATAAGAGTGAGATTTGCTCTTTTCCAGCCTCTGGGATCTCTGTCAGAGGCCACGATCTCTCAAAGGTAGTTGAGAATGACCTCAACACTGCTGAGTTGAGTTGCCTGAATACTCCTGGGACATCTCACCAGATCCTCTGGGCTTGATTATATCCACTTGTATACAAGTTTCCTATGCTGCTCCTCATCCACTGATGGTCAGCCTTCCTTGCTCCAGATTTTCCTTTTGGTCTCTGAGGCTGCTGAAGGCAAATCTAATCAGGAAAAATCAAGGACAATGTGGCCTTGGTTTTCCAGCTTTTTCTGTGTCATCTGTCACCAGATCCCCTTCCCCTCTCAGCACCAAACCCACATTTTTCCTGATCTTCCTTCCCATAGAAGCCCTTCTTGTTGATCTTCACGTGTTTAGTGAGAATCAACTTCCATGTGAATTCCTAACCCTGATCCCTGGGTGCTCTGACAGTATCACTTTATTCCTCCTGGGTACCCATAGATGCAAACTGATGGCAATTAGCATTTGTACCCTTCTATTTTGCTTATTTTCATAAATTCAGACCATCTCTATGAATATGAAACATTGTTTTTATCATGATTTATTAGGGTACTGACGTCATAAGCAGCCTTGGGCAAGAACTGGATATTTTGCTTTACACAGTTAGTTCTTCTTGGTTCTTCCAAAATGGTTTTTGTATTAAGCGAAACTGTAAAAAATAATGTTATGAGGGCATCAAAAAAAAAGCTATCACAGAAAAATTCTTTTATTTTGTCTTTCCTAAATTTAATATCCTTCCCCATAACATTGCTTGCTTTCTAGAAAGTAATCTCAAATAAGAGGATGGAAATATTCCTTTCTGAGATTAGGAGGAAAAAAAAAATCAATGGAATTGACAGTTTGAAAAAAGTCTTAATTTTTGATGATAATGGAATTGTCTTTTTAATGTATATATATATATATAACCAATTTTCAACCTGCAATAAAAAATGACTTAAGAAGAAAGCCGAAGACTATAATAACTGTGTCCCAAACCATGATTTAACTAACAGCAGTAGAATCTTCTTCATGTCCTAATCAGCTTCCCTTTCTTTCATAAACATTTCAATCCCTTTGAAGAAAATTAACAGTACAATACAAAAGCACAATGCAATAATTCACTTCCATATATACACCTGTATATGTATATCCTGGTATAAGCATCAGTTTGCTAGGAACTGTATGTATAAATATAAATGTAGGTATATGTGTAGTCTTTTCTTATTGAAAAAAAGCATTTTTTGCAAAGTACAGAATCATTGTCCTCTAACCTAATTCCCGAAGTGCTGTAGAACGTAATAGACAAGGTCTGTGCCTGTGGGGAGAATTTCTTTTCATCCCAACTTTCCATATCTTCCTAGGGCATGTCGTCTTCCACCTCAGAAACTTTGCCTGACTTTTCCAGTTTTCTCCTCCTCGTTCAGGCTTAATCCATTTCTCATCTGCTCTACCCCCCTATGGCACTTCTGCTTCCATCGCAGACGTTCAGAAGTCACAGTCTTTAAACCACTGTTTTTCTCAGCCATGCCCATGCAGCTGACATGTCCTGCTTGGGGGAGTGTTTCCTTCTTGCATGCTTTATAACACACTTTCAGTGATTCTGCCATTTTGCAGCCTTTTGCCAAGTGCTCTGTCTTTTCCAGTTCTGTTTCTTGCACCATTTGTCAGAATGGTTCAAAACAAAGAAAGGACTTTTGGGGCCATACCAGATTGCAATTACTGGTGCCAAGAGAGGCTGCTTCCTTGTTCTTCTTGGTTCAAGCTTAATGTCATCTTTTATGAAAGGTGAATCAGAAGAAAAAGTGTATCTTTTGACATTTGTGTTTATTGAATTGTCCTACTGCTTTCAGTTTAAGGGATCCATTTTCCACAGAAGGGTATCAGAACATCCCTGAAATAAATTGCAGTAAATGGGAGACAGGAACTGTGGAATAGTCTGTGTTATAGGCCAAATTCATGTACAAAAATAAAGATCCAGTGGCTAAAAGGTTTGTTCATTTTCTATAAACATGGAATGGAATGGAATGGAATGGAATGGAATGGAATGGAATGGAATAGAATAGAATAGAATAGAATAGAATAGAATAGAATAGAATAGAATAGAATAGAATAGAATAGAATAGAATAGAATAGAATAGAATAGAATAGAATAGAATAGAATAGAATAGAATAGAGCAACCCAATTGAAATGGACCTACAATGATCATCTACTCCATCATTTCTGTTTTTTCCTGACCTTTGCTGGTCTCACTTTGAATTCAATTTTTGGAAACACCAAGATTTAATTTCTGCAATATTATTATGCCCTGATAGGTCCATAAACTAAATTGTTTCACTACAGTAATTTTCTCAGCAGCTCAGGAGACCCCCAATGGCAGGAGGGTTGGAACTAAATTGTCTTTAAGGACTGTTCTTATGCAAACCATTCTGTGATTCAAGGAAGATGTAAGATAAAAGTTCAGTTGATATCTTGGTGAAGCTGCTTTTGACACTGTATCCTGGAGAATATGACTTTCCATCGTCAAATATGAGCAAATAATGGTGAAGGAACCATCAGCCAATATTTATGCAGTTCTTTGAAGCTGAAAAATGCTTCTCCATGCCTTTTCTTTTACTTTTTTTTTCTCTCTCCAAATTCTGGCAGGCATTTAAATGGGACATTTTTGCCCAAAGTGCTATTTTAGCCTTTTATTTTACACAGCTAAATTAGACATTTTGTTCCATTCTCTAAGAAATAATAATTAAAAGAATAAAACTGTCTGATTTGATTCCTAATATGCAGTGAAAGCTTAAGCTAGCTAATAATTGCTAATATACTACTTAGAGCTTCCTCTGACTCACAGCCAACTGCAGAGGGCAAGTCAAAACAGCCTTGGATAAATAATTAAAGCATTTAAAGATGTATAAAAGCTTATATTTTGATCCTAATCTGTAGCTAGTATAAATCTGCCCAGCCCAATGGAGTGAGTGGAGCTGCAGAAACTGAAGATTGAGTCTGATTTTGAGCCTTTCCTAGGTCATAAGTTGGTAGAGTTTGTATTTATTGATATTTCTACTTCCAGTTATTTATTTCTCATTGGCTGATAAATTCTGAAGCATTTTTGAATGGGATTAAATGTAGATTGTTATCCTTTAATTTCTATACCTGCTGTAGAGGCAAATTCAGGTGGCACTGGAATAGACACAATTGTATTTTTAGACATGGATTGGTCTCATACAACTTTGTCTGTCTCATACATTAGCATCCAGACTTGAGCTACACACCCTGGGTCCCTTTTAGAATCAGTGGTGCTGAAAAGGTGCTTCAAAGATTTAGCTCACCTTTCTCCTGGCAGATATCTAAAATATCTCAGAGAATCTGAGCTCTAGAAGCACCTGTTTCCGCCTGCTGTCTATTAATTAGAGAATATAACTAACTTACACATAATTGTCAATTTTATTTTCTCTTAATAAAGGTGAGATAACTTTTTTGCCATTGAACAAGCTTGTCACTAAAGCACACTTGGCTTTACACAGGGCCTTTGCACAAAATGGTGCAGCTTAAAGGAAACCTCACAGCTCACCAGAACAGAGAGACAACAGATGTAAAACTCTTCTCTGTGGTAGTAAATTCCTTTGACTACTCAACAGGCAGGTTGCAACTGTCACCTTCTTCTCTTTGCTTGCCTCCTTCCAAAGTTATGTTTTCCTGTGTCAGCTGAAATTAGCATCGCTTTCTCCACACAGATCAGGTACTTTGAATACCAGTGAGGATTTCCTTAGCTCTGCTATAACACAAGAATCTGTAGGGGCAGTGGGTTATGGACCAGACCAGGACCAGTGACAGCATCATTCCATTATCCCATGGTTATATCCTCTTTGACAGGAATACAGCAGTCTGGCAGTGGGCAGAAAATGGCCAGGACTCCCTGTTTTGTTCTGCCTGCAAGTCTTGATTGGCCATTATTATTACTATCCTGGAGAAAGACACAGTGGATAAATGCCACTCATAGGAGTGACCTTTTTTGGTAATCCCCACCATTTGAGTAGAAGCAGGATCAAGAAATTCAGATCTCCAGGGCTTTTTTAATCTTCACCTTCCCTGTGCTGCCAGAAAAAAACCCAAGTCTTTCAGAGGCAACATTCAGTTTTTCCTGCAGTCCTCTGAGTGTTTGAGCTACTCTTGCTCTGAGAGCCTTAAGGGGAATATATCAGCTGCCAAATGGAGCTGGTTTTGCTTTAGGGCTTTGGGGCTCCACATACTCCTGTTGCTTAAATTGTGGCCCATGAGGAGCATTCAGAGCAAGAATAACAGGAGATAGGGCTGCTGTGTTACTGGAAAGTTGAGATTGCCTTGAGATAATGGGTTCTGGGGTCACAACAATGGTTTTATTTTTGGCAATGAGCATTCTTCGTTCAGCACTTTGTACCTTTGCTACATAAAAGGCACAAAATCAAAGGAGTTTTAGAATGAGGTCAATGTAATTTGGTCAATATAAAAGCAAGTTTAACTGAAATACAGTGAACCTTTTGTACTGGTTATGGTCATCACGAGTACAGCATTTAGGGATCATCAAAATGGCAAATCTGCTTTTATTTTTAAATATGTGCAAACACGTATTTCACCCCACGCAGCTATTTCAGTTCCACCATCCACCTAAGCACAGGGGTTGAACCATTTTTAAATAGTTCTTGTCAGAAGGGATAAAATCCAGCAAAACACATCTGGATCTGAATCCAGATGTCTATACTAGCCTAGCATACAACCAAAGTTATTTGACATAGAACCACGCCAGAAAACAGAGTTGTATCTGCTCTGGCATGACCTGGATTCATCTCTGCTGCAGATACAACATTGAGAGGGTATAATGGGGAGATTATGCTCACATTTAACAATTCCTGTGAAGACAACTCTATCCACTCATCCTAGCAAAGATCCTCAATGAGAACTCAGAGGCAATCAATGTCAATCTTCTCCAAGCAGAATTGCAAACACAAAGGTTCTGAAATTTTCAGAATTACAGACCCAGGAATCTCCATTTTGTGAAAAACTTCCAAACTTGGTGTTCTCTTCCTCACATCTCAGTGTCTGTGACTTACTACATATGTACCATGTAGTATGTACTACTGTCTGAATGATGTTAGGAGTCAGAACTAGACACTGATCCACAGAATCCTAAAATCATAGAAAGGATTAGGATGGAAGAGACCTTAGAGCTTTTCTAGTTCCAGCCCCCTGCCATGGACAGGGACACACAGAACTCTGTGTTTCTCTGTAGTCCCCTACATACATAAGCACCAGCTTAAGCTTCCATTATAGCCACAGAGATCTCATTAATATTCAAACCAAAGATGACCAGAAATTAGTTCAGCTTACTCAAGTGAACTCTTTGGACAACTGAATCTCTGTTTCTGGACCTGAAATATTGCACTGGTGGGATTTCCACTGAGCATTGTGAAATCTTGTAGACACCTATGAGGGGCACAACCCTCTTGTCTGAATATTGGCATCTACTGGAATTTTAGATGAGGATAATGGCCATGAAACAGGGTCTGAGGGCACTTGGCAGCTTTCCACAGGTAAGAATATCCCAACAGCACTGAACACTGATTAAACATCTGAATCTTAGCTCTGTATTTAGGGGAAGTCAAGCCGTAGATGAGTTCCATTTTTCTGGTCATCATTTTAACCCCTCACAGCAGACCCCAGTGAATGCTACCCACAAAGAAAAGGCAAAAAGAAGAGGGACAAAATTGACTGAAGAAAAGACTAATTAAGACATAATAATTATTCAAACACCTAGAAATCGGAGATAAAGAAGAAAAGCAAAAGTATTCACTATATTCAATGAATATGGGAGAAATAATTCTGAACAAAAGCTTCAGTAGGGGCACCTCTCTGGTGAAATGGATCATTGCAAAAACAGAGCACCTGGAAAAGCTGTAGTGTGTCCATGTCTGACAGCTTTGGTGAACAGGTAAAGGACATGGACTGAGTTTCCTCCTGAGGTCTCTTCCAGCCCCACTTCTATGACTTCTATTCTATGACTGTATTTTTCTGTGCTGGGGAATTGGAAAATGATCTCTGTGGGTGGAAATGGACTTACCCCCATCACACAGGCCTCCTGACACCGCCAACAGAATTTTAAATGAGGAGCTAGACAGTCTGTAGCTCTTTAATAGGCCTTTGCTGCCAAGGGGCCCAACATATTTCCCATAATGAGGCAAGGGTAGGAGGAGAGAAGAGGGAAATTCCTCCATTCTTTATATTTCCATAGTATTTTGTAATTAATTTGATGCTTTTACAGAAAATTAATTGGTTTTTGATAATGAAATAGAGAGAACTAACCAGACACTAGCAAATTAAAAAAAAATTAAAAAATCACAGCCTAATGGGTCCCCACGTCAGACTGATAATGCTGTCTCCCTCAGGTGCTTAAGGGAAAAATAGCCCAAGAGGAGACACTGTGAAAGTCCTTGTCAATTGAAGGGTTAATCTGCCTTCCTTCCCCACTCCCTTGCTCCCTCACAACCAAAGCTAAGCAGATTAATTAAAACTTAAAAGGATTCTGATTTAGTTACAAGTAAGAAAGTGAAGTGCTGCAGCCTCATGCCTATAATTCACCATTGCAGAGTAACACTTGGACAGGCCGAGCTGTAATTACCTCATGATGTACTGTGCTCCCTGCAATTCCTCACAAAACCTCCCTTTTAGGCCT
This sequence comes from Prinia subflava, assembly GCF_021018805.1. Classification (NCBI taxonomy): domain Eukaryota; kingdom Metazoa; phylum Chordata; class Aves; order Passeriformes; family Cisticolidae; genus Prinia; species Prinia subflava. Next base: position 4,008,378 of record NC_086248.1, on the reverse strand, counting down.
TTCCCTGCCTTACCTCCCCTTGTCCCTCAACCCTCCCTGGCTGAAGGCATTTACAAGTGGTAAATATTAATTGTTAGGGAGATGACAGCTGTGGGTCAAGCAGGGGCTGATGGATTGGCTCTGTAAATCCAACAGGTATCTTCTGCACTTCATCTGTCATCCCCTGGTGAAACAGAAAGCCATTCTAGAATACTTCTGCTTAATATTTCATTTTTTTTTTCTCAATATATTACCAGAAGAAGAGCAGTAAGAGGAGGAAAGAAAAGAGAATGACAGTCACTCATATCTTCCCATTCCCCACAAAGTACTATGAAGTAGAGCAAGTTATTAATTTTCCACACATAGCAGTCAAATTCACACATTATTTACTACAGGAAATAACCAATAATTTTCTGTTGTCAGATCTGTAAACCACAAATTCCAAATACAATTCATCCTTTGTGGAATTCCAGACAGGTCAGGCTGGACTGGGCATGGAGCAACCTGGTCTAGTGGAAGATATCCCTGCCCATGGCAGGGGATTGGAATCTTCAAAGTCTATTCCAACCCAAACCATTCTGAGATTCCAGGTTTCTATGAGATGTAGTAAATATACTATGCAACTATTTAGATGTCCTTAAAAACATGAAAATTAAATATTTAGTTGTTATGGGTTGGTTATTTGCATAGAAGTGATTTGCCACCCATGAAGATGTTCCACATCTACACATCTTGTGAATCCTTCCAGGGATGGTGACTCCACCACTCTCCTGGACAGCCTTTTCCAAAACCTGACTCCACCTTCAGTGGAGGGATTCTGCTTAATAGCCAATCTAAACCTCCTCTGGTGCTACTTGAGGTATTTTCCTTTTATCACTTGTTACCTGAGAGTAGATTCATCCCCACAGGGTTCCAACCTCTTTTCAGGGAGCAGTTGATGAAGACCTCCATAAAATTAACTGGACAGATCTGTCCAGTGGGGTGGGACATGCTGCAATTCCATTTTGAGAGGGTAGAAGTTTGATAGGCAGACAATGTTGAAGATCTCCATCTAGAAACATCGAGGCAGCTTTATTTCAAATAGAATCACAGAATATCCTGATCTGCAATGGACCCACAAGCATCACAGGGCCAAACTCCTGCCCTTGCACAGGGCACACCAAGAACCCCACCATGTGCCTGAGAGCATTGTCCAAATGCTTCTTGAACTCTGTCAGGTGTGTTTTACTTGAGTGGAGAAAATATTCACGGAGGATGTGCCAGCACTGCGTTAAAACCACAAAAAAGAAGGAAAGACAAATAAATAAAGAAACAGATAAATAAATAAATAATAAATATCAGGCCACTGGGCTTCTGATACATTTTTGACTATCGAGGAGAATTAGGCATTTGTCTGTAAATCTCTCAAAGCCCTCGGTTCAGATTACAGGGCCATTTGATATGCAGAGGCTCACACGCCATGATCCAGAGGTGGTAACATCCCCCAGAAGTGCTGAGTTAGATCTAGCTGGCCCCTGCAGATGTTCAGGATACCTCTGGCTTCTCAAATTACACTTGGTGTATCCATGAGACACCTGAACTGAGCCTCCAGCGCTTGTCAGTGACCAAAAGACCTTTGTAAATCAACCCAGGCTGCATAATTCAAGTATGAAGGGATGGGCTGGAGCAGCAAATTCCCTCACTGACAGTTTAAGGTGGATTCAGAGGTTTTGACTCATGTCATGACTTTGATTTTCAATGATAAATTAAAAAGGAAAAGCTTTTCAATAAAAGATTTTTTTTTTTTTAAGGATGAATCAGGAGACAACAAAACTAGAAAATACAGATATTTCAATTCTCATGTTTGGAGAAATTTCATGTTCTCATGTGGAGATTGTCTGTATGCAAACAGAGGTCTATAAACTTGGTATATTTTATTCTGCAGGTCTATAGAGTTGCTTAATCAACCTTAATGCTTATTCACTATACACCAGGCTCCATGTGCTGATGGTGGGTCCTTCTCAAGTCCTTTTTTATCAACTAACAATCCAAAATTCACTGTTTATGAGACCAATCATTTATTTTCCCCTTTTAATAAATTTGTAAAGTACTGTTGTTGAGTTTAATATTTTTATCTTCAAATGTTTCTTCCTATAGAAATCTTATGATTTCTAAATTTATAGATCTTGTGATTTCTAGATTTTGTAGTCATAGGATTTACAACACTGGAATATCAGACTTTATATTTGGATCTCTATTAAATAGCAAAAAGGAAAGCAAAAAATCTGGTACATATGTTCAACTTTTATAGTATAATTTCTGCCTATTGCAAGGGAACCATTCCCATACTTAAAGTTGACTCTGCATAATATTTAGGAAAATGCATCTGGTTTGGTACTCTTATAAAAATTGGTAGCACTTTTTGTGGCAGGGCTGTGAACTTAGTCAGGGAATGGGCCTACTGTCAAGACAGTGTCTTTGCCAATATCATAAATGTTACTTAGATTTGATTGCTTTATATATAATTGATTTATTTCCTGCCAGAGTTCAAGAAGTCATCAACAACATCAGGGTGCAACTGCTTATAACTGGGCAGTTTTTATTCAATTCAAACCAAAACAAAGATAATTTTAATTATATTTGTAAACCATGGATATATTTTAGGTCCCTAATATCTCATAAATGGCTTTGAGTTGTTCTTAGATTTAGTTTTAGTTTTAGGTTTCGGGTTTGGTTTTGGTGTTGGTTTGGGTTTGGTTTTGGTTTGGTTTTGGTTTGGTTTGGGGTTTTGTTGTGTTTTTGATTTTTGGTTTTTGGTGTTTTTTTTGGTAAGTTGTAATTTTTTGCTTTGTTTTGGTTTTTTATTGTTTTGGTTTTGGTTTTGGTTTTGGTTTTGGTTTTGGTTTTGGTTTTGGTTTTGGTTTTGGTTTTGGTTTTGGTTTTGGTTTTGGTTTTGGTTTTGGTTTTGGTTTTGGTTTTGGTTTGTTGCTTGTTTAAAAAGGATTTACAAGAAATGCATAGTGATAGTTCACATCACAGTGGATATACAACATTCCTTTGTTTTTTTCTGGGTTACGTCAGAAAAAACACTTCCAGCAGATGAAGGAAGGTGATCCTGCCCCGCTGCTCAGCCCTGCTGAGGCACATCTGGGGTTCTGTGTCCAGTTCTTGTCCTTAGGACAAGGGAGACGTGGAGCTCCTGGAGTGTGTCCAGTGCAGGGTGACAAAGATGATGAAGGGACTGGAGCATCTCCCTGCCCACGAAAGGCTGAGGGAGCTGGGGCTGTTCAGCCCTGAGAGGATCCCCAGCTGAGAGGGGCCCTCATCCCTGAGTGTCCCTGTGTGCAGGGAGGCTCCGAGCAGGGCCCAGGCTCTGCTCTGGGGGCTCAGCAATGGCACCAGAGGAACGGGCAGGGACTGATCCCAGCAGGTTCCACCTGGACATGAGGAAGAACTTCTTTCTGTGCAGTGACCGAGCCTGAACAGATTGTCCAGAGAGGCTGTGGAGTCTCCTCACTGGAGATATTCCAGAACTGTCTGGACACAATCCTGTGCCCTGTGCTCTGGGATGACCCTGCTTGAGCAGGAAGGAGGGACCAGATGAGCCACTGTGGTCCCTTCCAACCTTACCCAGCCTAGGATTCTGTGATATAACACAGATGAAAGACTTTCCAACAGAACCAGCACTGGTGACTGCAGTTCCAAGTTCTGACAGGAAAGATCTTCCCAATTATCAGGAGCATGTGATGTGCTCCTCATCGTGTGGCCCTGCACAGTGCTGCGGAAAGGATGAAACCACAGGGGTCTGTGCTAGAACTGCAGCACCACACCAAACCATAGGATATGTTTGTAATTAAAAACTATTTTCTCTGACTCTAGGGCTAATATTTTTAGACTAATTCTCAACTGGTTTGTAAAAGAAGATGTATTCAGGAAAACTACAGAGTGTAGATACAGCTTTTTGGTCTCCAGCAATGGCCAGTTCTGGCTGCTTGTTAGGAAGGAGCATAAAAAGGAAAAATATGCATTGATGTTCCCACATTTGAGCTTTCCAACCTTCTGCAATCTGTGGCTATGCAATTTCCTGACCTGGGGGTTATTCCTTTGTCTCTCGTAGTCTATGAAGGATTTTCCTTCCATGTTTGTATCTAATTGCTTTTTGAACCCATGAAAACTTATGACATTCACAACATCCCAACATCCCGTGGCAATGAGTTTCATAGTTTAATTTTGTGCTGTGTGAAAAAGTGCTTTCCTTTAATCATTTTGAGCCCACCTTCAGATAACTTTATTTGATACCTACTAGATTTTGTATTACAAGGAATAGCAAGTAATTTTTCTTTCTTTTCCTCCTCCATGATTGTCATGATTTCATACACTTCTGTCCCATCCTGAAACAATTAGTCTCTCCAGGCTGTATAGATTTATTTCAGCTTATCTCCCTTTACATGGAACCTGTTTCATACCTTTAAGCATCTTTGTTGTCCTTTCCTTATTTTACCAATTTTTCTGTATTTTTACGGGTTGTACTGTGTACAGTTATTTACACCTGTTAAAAGTGATAACATCATTTTTTCATGCTAATACAGGAGCACTTTACACCCATTTTTGACTACAAATACGTGAGACTGTGGCTAGGTTGTTTCTCCACAATCAGTAAATATTAAGCAGTTTCAACTTACAGAAAAAAATCTATTCTGACTTGGGATGAATTCTGGGTTCCATGTTTTTTATAAAAAGAGAAATATTTATTTAATATTTGTTTTGATTATTCCATCTGATGTTCCTCAATCTGGTGGCGAGAAAACAATATGTTCTGCTAATGACTATGTTTTTAAAGTCTGATGAATTTTCTTCTGTGAGAGAAGGACACAGCTCTTTCAAACTCAGCAGCTGAATAGATCTATATGCCCTGAGGCAGAATGTTGTCAGGATAATGACACAGCTAATGTAATTAATTAACCCTTTTGAAGTCTTAATGTTTCAAAATTCCAGGTAATGGTATTTAGGTAGCCATTTTATTTTATTTTATTTTATTTTATTTTATTTTATTTGGACTTATGTAAGATTGCAATTTGATACCTAAGCAAAAAAGCCCTCCCCCAAAAGGAAAAAGAAAGAAAGAAAGATAAAATATGGTCACTCTGAATAAAAAAAATACCAAATCAGGATACATTAAGGGAGCAGAAAATTGTTGAGCTGTATAATTTTTAAAATTGCATTTGCCACATTGAATGCTAACCACAAAAATATCTCCAATGCCAATCTTTTATGCTGTAAAAATAATAATAATAATACTTAATTGTTTCATTGGATGTGAAGCTTGAAACATGGGTTCAAAACCTCACCGTGCTATGGATTGCACATCACAATGTGACCTTGGCTGCAACATTTAATTGCTGTGTGCTTCATTCCATGATCTTTAATAAAAGGGGACAATATCATTTCCTTATCCCTGATTTTTGTCTGGCTCATTCATTCACACTGCAGATAGGGCAGGATCTGGCTTTTTTTAATGATGGGAAGAGCCCTTTGTACAGGGAAGTTCTGAACTTGACACAAACCTTTTGTTACTCAGCCCTGTAGAAGAGATGACACCCAGTGTTGATAAATATGTCTGGGCAACTGAGTCATTTGAAGTTGCATTTTAATTCTGTTCAAGTAAGATGAGTGAAATCCTGGTTTGATTTATATCAGTGAAAATCTGGAATGATTCTGCTGAGCTCTCGGGGGTCTTTCTCATTTACATTGAGGTGACAAAAACTTGCATTAATTGCTTTTATTTTTATCTTGAAACTGAAATTAAAGCATGTCTGTTACTTTTAGATTATATTTTTTTTAACCCATGGAAAAGCAGTTTTATGCTGCCATTGAAGATGTCCTTCTGCATCAAACAGTCCAGTGAATTCAGAGTCACTGTATAAATGAAAACTCTTTCTGAGAGCTGCTTCTCTTTTTCTGTCCATTTTTCTGTTCTTTTAACAAGTAATTCAGTTTGGACAGTACATATGTTTAAACTTGTGATTATCCAGGTCCTGAACATTACAAAATCTCTCTGAAGTCTCCTGCTATGCTCAAAGCTTTCTCATTTCTGTAATAATGCCTTTTGTAAATGCAGTAGCAGAACTAGCAGCATAGCTGGGAAAGATACATCATTTATCTCTCCTTTAATTTTACAGTTTTGAAATGATGTCTGCTTCACAAGAACAAGGTTTTATTTTTAAAAAGCTTAATTAAAATACCAAAGATGTCAAATTCATTATGATAATGTTAAGATGTAGAATTTGAACATTTTTTTCTGTATAAAATTAAGAGAAAGTCAGACAAGACACTCCATAATAAAAATCAGTTAAATTATAAGTTTTGAATAACTCAGAACTGATATTTTGATTTCAGTTTATTTTGCTAAAAAAAAAAAAAGAAAAAGAAAAAAAATTAAAAAATCAGATTGTTGGAATAAACATAGTCATAGAGTCATAGAATCACAGAATCCTAGAAAGATTTGGGTTGGGAAGGACCTTAAAGCTGACCCAGTTCCAACCCCTGCTGTGGGCAGGGACACCTTCCACTGTCCCAGGCTGCTCCAAGCCCTGTCCAACCTGGCCTTGGACACTCCCAGGGTTGGAGCAGCCACAGATTTTTGTGGTGTTTTCCAGAGTTATTTGTACTCCCAAGGTTCCAGGCGAGCTCTGGAACCTTCCAAGACAGAGATGGTGCAGATACAACAACGGCGCGATGTCCGGAGCCAGCGCTGCAGCACGCTCGGGGAATGCCAAAAGGAAATGGAATTCCTGTGGCACCGGCAAGAGGGACCCTCCTTGTCCCTCACCTTGGGGGATCACCCCCAAAGCATCCCCACCTTGGCCCCAGACCCTCCTTGATGCTGGACAATGAGTTGGACTCCAGCCTGTTCCACCTGTTCACCCCTTGTCGTGCAAGCTTAAAGTGTTTGGGCCAGTGGAAGCAACGAAATGGAATGTAAGGAAATCATTCTGCAATTTGCACATCCAGCTGTTTTATTTCCTATTTCTTATCCCTGGTTGTATTTGGGCCTGTTTCTCTCTCCTTTCCAGGAACATTTGATGTATTGTGGAGGATATGTATGATGATACAATACTATTGCATACATTTTTTTTAATTGCACATATTTATTCTCCTTCACAGTAAAAATTTCATCCTAGCACAACACATCAATCCCTGCCTTTGTCAGCCCTTGCAAAGAGTAACCCAGAGCAGTGGGGAAGTGCCACGTTGTAAAAGGCTGCCCATGGTTCCAGGAATCATATCATACCAGAGCAGCTGATTTTTAAGCTATATTAAGGGAAAGGCTGACATAACAGCCAGGTACACCAGTTTTACATCAGCTGAGAGATTCTCTGTGCCAAGGCAGCACAAAGATCCAGTGCTTTGGCTGGTGCTTGGAGCATCTTGGAAAGAATCTTATTTCTATGCTGTTTTGTTTTGTTTTGTTTTTGTTTTTGTTTGTTTGTTTTTTAAATTTCTTTTTCTTTTTTCCTTTTTCCTTTTTCTTTTTTCTTTTTTCTTTTTTCTTTTTTCTTTTTTCTTTTTTCTTTTTTCTTTTTTCTTTTTTCTTTTTTCTTTTTTCTTTTTTCTTTTTCCTTTTTTCTTTTTTTTTTTTCTTTTCTGGAAATGAACATTACAGTGAGTGTGTGTTCAACAGCATGCACATGCTTTAGCAGCCCAGAATGCTGGTAGTAATCTCTTTTTGATCCTGGTGGCAATATCAGAGTATTAACAGAGGCTTTTTAATTATGAGCTTTTAAACAGCCATACTTAGGGAAAAAAAAAAAAAGAGATATGCAATATAATCTTGCCCAAATGTTATTTCAATGCCAATAAAAACCAGTGAATAGACTGAAGATTTTAGTAAATAAAACCCTGTTATTTCACTTCAGGGATTGCAATTGTTGGGTAGGCTCAGGATTTTCACTGAAAATGAGATTGGTGGGTTTATTTTAGCCTGAATAGATAATTCGCACTGAAAAATAGTTTGATAATTAATCTCATTAGTCACCTAGGACAGACCAAGGTGTAATGGATTTAAGCTCTGGCAGGGAAATTTAGGTTAAATTTTAGTAGTTAAAGAAAAGAAAGAAAAGAAGAAATGTCAAAGAAAATGAAAGAATGCATCAGTTCAAGAAAAAATCAAAGTAATAATAAGAAGACATACTGGGAAATGGTGAGGAATGAGAAATTGCAACCTACCAGGGGGGTGCCTTGATTGGATAAAATGTTCATTAGGTCCACTGAAGGCAATAGAGCATTTTAAAAATATTTACGTATTTTTAGTTCACCCATTATTTGGACACATAAATGTCCAAAGGGCAATGAAAGTAGTGAAAGGACTGGAGCACAGGTCTGAGGAGGAGCAGCTGAGGGAGCTGGGGGGGCTCAGCCTGGAGAAAAGGAGGCTCAGGGGGGACCTTGTGGCTCTGCACAGCTCCTGACAGGAGGGGACAGCCAGGTGGGGATGGGCTCTGCTCTCAGGGAACAGGGACAGGAGGAGAGGGAACAGCCTCAAATTGCACAAGGACTGAATATTAAGATTTTTTTTTTATTCAAAGGTCTGTCAGGAATTAGAAGAAGTTGCCCAGGGAAGTGGTGGAATCACCAACCTGGAAGTGTTCAAAAGCCTTGTGGATGTGGCACTTGGGGACACAGTTTAGTGATGGCCTTGGCAGTGCTGGGTTAATGCTTGGACTGAGATCTTAGAGGTCTTTTCAAGCATAAATATTTCCGTGGTTCTATTAATTTTCTTATTATTTCTATACAGCTCGAGAAGCAAATCTTGTTTTGGTATTTAGTCATCAAATTGGACATTGAAGGGAGAAATATATTCAAGATTGGGTGTGTATCTTCATCCCTTTTCCAGGAGCTCTTGGCATATCTTTATTATATTAGAGTTTATCATTAAGCCTTATGGGTTTTATCTTAGATTTTGGTCGTTCTTTTCTATAAGAAGAGTGGAAGCCTCATTTAAAACTGGACATGCTAGTATTGGGCAAAAAAAAAGCCAAAAATAATTCTGATTCAGCCATCCTGCTGCACAGAGAGACTTCCGTGTAGCACTGGAAGATGTTTTCTCCCTGGATTCAGCCATGGTAATTGTGAACATTGTTTCTTTGAGTCTCTGTCTGGAATTGAGATGCCTTTTGTCCAAAAGATTTCAGATCCTTGGGATAATGCATGACAAGATAATTATGTGTCATACAAAGAAGCAGTAGGGGAAGCTGTAGAACACTGCAGAGTATTCAGTGTATTCCAGGCACCAAGAACTCATGGATTTGAGAAACATCACTTAATTTCCACTCATTATAAAATCAAGAAGACAGAAAATGGGTTTGAAATGGGTCCATCTCTGGGAACATTCAAGGTCAGGTTGGATGGAGCTCCTAGAAACCAGGTCTGCTTGAAGATGTCTCTGCTCATTGAAGTTTACAGGTCCCTTCCAACTCAAATTATACTGAGATAAAATAGTAATTATTATTATTATTATTATTATTATTATTTTACAATGAAATTAATACAATTATAAGAAAGATTTCAAGACTGTCTGTACCATGTAATTAAGCAATTAAACCCTTGACTCATCTGACTGAACTGTTCTTTTCTAGAAATAATTTTCCTTCACTAAGTTATCTGTCCAGACAGGCTCTGATGGTCAGTAAGGAGAGACTAGATCCCAGGGAGAACAATCCATCCCATCATAGAACTGGTGCCTCTTTTAGTTAGATTTTATTTATTTATTGATATTTCATATCTGTCTCCTTTCAACTGCAGCAGGAGCATAGCTGACTACTTCAGACTAAATGCCTAATTTTGGTATTGGAAAAGTTAGATATGATGACCTTTGCCTAGACTGGAAATACAAAATGAATTCTTTTATAAAGACCTAAAATTGCTGTAACTGTACTGAATCAACCAGCAGTGATTGATGACTCCTCTTGGACTTATATGAATGTGTCACAGGAACAATATTTTATTTACATCTGAGAACCTGACCTTTCTGAATTGCAGCTTTAATTCAGAGGGAAATAGAATAAGGAGAGAACTGTGAATAACATGAGTGAAGTACCTATGGGCCTGTGCTGTAGAGTCTTGGAATTGATGTTTGGTGCCCAAGAGCTGAATGAAAATATCTGAGTGTGGTGGCACTGGGAAGGCATAAAAGTAGTGTGGAAAGGTCAGAACTAGACTTTAGATTGTCCCTAGTAACTAAACTGGGAATTACTGCTCAATCTTTTGGTCTAATAACGAAATCAATTTTTATCCTTTGCAATCTAGTAAATTTTCCCAGAGCAGCAGAAGGTTACAGGAGTCCATCAAAGGCTACAGAGAAGAGATTTTGAATGTTGCGAGGCTGAGAGTGTATTGGATATATCCCAAATTCACTGAGGACAAGCGTAGTGCAATTTACAGAGGGATGGCACATTGGTCAGCTCCAAAATCCAGTTTTTCCCCATGAGATTTGCTTTCTATGAGAATGAACCTGTGTAGACTTTTATTTTTGGATTTTTTCTATTTTGATACAGTTTAACTGGGCAGTTTCTAGTATTCAGTAGCTTGCCTTTAGTCTACACATAAACAATAAAAACCTTTGAAGATTAAACTTTTCTTTCTGACAGGTCCCCATAAACTTCCAGTTATAATTGGTAGAAAGTGTAAGAAAGGCAGGAGCAAACCTTAGAATTTTTCTATTGACTTCTATGCTCTTTACATTTGACTTCCATAACTACAGCTGCTCTTTGGGCACTTGAAATGCTTTTATTAAACATCAGACAGGAAATAAAATGTGTGTTTAGCACTGTGGTGCAGGCCATTACAGCTGAAATTTTGAAACAGTTGACTTCTGTTAGTTAATTTATACCAATCTATAACTCACAAAAGCAAGAGCTTGACATGTTGTTGTGTTCATTCTGTCTATTAAAAGTCTACAGGCACAGTCTTAGGATATTTCATTAATGTGCCTCTCTAATAATATTATAAATACACATATACATGTTTTCAGGGTACTTAAGTATATTGCTTGTAACACCCCAGTGAACAAAATCTGAAATGGATCTCAGAACCAGTTTTAATTCCCAGATGGAAATAGCTGAGGGTACAGCTGCCTCAGTAAATGAGGCACTGCTGGAAGTGGACACAGGCACTAAACTGTGGCTGCTCACACTGTTCTCTATCCAGAACAGTTTTCAGTGTGGTTTTGTTCCAGGCCAGCTAGTGTTGCCCTGGATGATTTCACTGAATGTCTGAGGTCTCGGTGAGGGCCAAGGACAATTCCTTTTAGGCAGTTTGGATTCATTCATGCTGTTTTGGAGGCTGAGGCAATTCACTATTACACACCAGTCTGAGCCTCCTGCCCCGAGGACCAGAGAACAGGTCCTGGCACCACTCATTTTACTAAAACACCTGAATATTTTTTCTTCCAAAGGCTGGTCCTGATTCTTCATATTTAGGGATGTTTAATATCTTGACAGCAGCTACCTTTCCTGTCTTGAAACTCTGTGCAAGTCCTATATTGGAAAAGAATTGTAAAACCAAATTTTTACATTAAAAAACCATAGGAGAGCTGCAATGCATGTCTGAAATAAGGATGTTCACAGTCACACTTCTGCTCTCTCGCATGATGGGAAGGAAATTACAAAACCTGGCAGCAGGTTTTACTGCTTTTCACCATTTCAAACAGAATTCTGTCCCAAAAAAAGCGTGCTAGGATGTGCATTCCTATTACCTCTGGTATTTTATGATTTGTCAGTGAGTAACAGAGGTGTTGCTTGCTTGGACTTCAAGATTTCCCTCCCCTTGTGCAATAATTAAGCTCTGATAACAGCACTGAAATGCAAGGTGGACTAGTTTGTGATTAAACTTAGGAGCACTTGGAAACACCTTCCTACATCAGGCAGGAGCAGAATACCAAACAGAGAACAAGCATCATTAGCATCCACTTTGAACTGAAGAGTAAATTTGATAACGTCTGCACTAATTTGGCATCTCTCCTTCCTCTGAACACTCCTTGTAACACAAGACAATCATTCCTGTGGCTTGTTTGTTCCCAGCAATCACAGAACAATCTCAAATCAGTTAAGTGTGAAGCATCTTAACTGAATATTTTAAACTCATACCACAATTTGCCATTTATTTTGACACAACTGGGTTTTTTTAGTCTTTTGGGGGATGTGAAAATCATTATTGGTGCATACAGGAGAAGTCTAGGTAAAACTGCAGTATGTGGTCAACTTTTTCTTAATCCAAGTAATTCACTACATGTAGTAGAAGAAAATTTTTTTATTTTTCTAACAACACAGAAAAAAATTCCTTTCTTTTCCATGGGAATGATGAAATATCATTTTCCTAAGTGAATGTGAAAGAGTATACATCATTGCAAAAAAAGGAAAAAAAAATTTCAACATGGACTGTTTTTCTTTCCCAACATTTCAATATTGCCAGTCCAGAAATTTAGATAATAAATTTTAACTCCAGTATTCCCCTGTATACTTTTTCCCCCCACTTCTTTTTTTTTCTTTTTTTTTTAACATTTGGAAACCTCCTACATCTCTGAAAATGTTAATAGGCTAATTATCACTGAGTTAATTTGCAAGTCATATTCCCTCCTGCCCCCACATTAAAAAAAAAAAAAAGAAAAAAAAAAGGGGGAATCTCCACCTCCATTTTATTTTTCGGCAAGTTAAGAAAAAAAAAAAAAAAGGCAAGTGAACTTAGCCACAAAATAAGTCAAGGGAAAAATGAAGTACTAATTAAGAAAGCTGGGGTTTTATGCAAATGACTTCTTCACCGAAGACAGTCTAATGAATGTGCCCTGAGTCGATCCGTGTGCGTTTTCGCCAAGCTGACAGCTGGCTTGGAGGAAGGTCAGACAGAATCAAGCATGCACAGAGCATAATCCTTCAGATTGGCAGCTCTGCCCCCTGGTCACTGTTTGATTATCTCCCAAATTGCTGTATTTCACAGAGATAATGATTTTTTATGGTCACAGATTTGAAGACAACTGCTGTATCCTGAGGGTTGTCGTTCTGCAAGGAGACACTGCTGCTTCCTTCGGAGAAGAAACGGGGGGATAAAGAAGTAGCTCTGTCTTTTTCCCCCTCTTTCTCCCTCTCCCAATTTCCTTTTCCCACCTCTCCTTTTCCCACTTGTCTCTTCTATTTGTTTATTTATTTATTTGCATTTCTGGTGGCCAAGAAGAGCCCCCATCCCTGGCCGTGGTCCCGGCGTGGCGTCGGCGTTCCGCCGCGGACGTTCCCGGCCGCATCTCGTGGAGATAACACAATTCTCCAATGAAGTATGAAAGAGCAAACATTCAGGAGCAGAGGAATCGGGGAGGGAGGGAGGGGGGAGAGCATCTGAAGGAATTCTCTGCACATGGTTGCTGCTCGGTGACTTGCTGTCCTGATGGCCAGATATGTTGGGCCTCGGGGGGTTGTAAAAAACCATCGTGGGCCTGGGAAGGGGAAAAGTGCCAGAGGCAGCAGGGGTGGAGGTGGTTTGCAAAACAGGCCAGGTGCAGATGTACAAACAGCACAGCATCTCCCACGATTCACATCCCTGACACTGGCACCTGTGGATGGATTTCCCTTTGAATCTTAACACCCAAAGGGGTAAATGCTTCTAAAAATGTAGGTAATCCAGAAAAAAAAAAAAAAAAAAAAAAGCATTTAGTGCTCCAGGAAGGATTCAGTCAGAGAAACTGTATCTCCAAGAGCTGGTCATGCATTATCTGATGAAATGCTATTTCCTTGGAAAAATGTTATCAAAAGCAAGCTTTGCAATAGAAGATGTTTGCCAAGATAGGAAAGGGTAGAAATTCTGGAAAAAGAAAAAAAAATACAATTTCATGTGTAAACAGTCCTCCTTTGTCTCAAACCATAAAAACATGTCTTGGTGGTTTGATCACTTCATGGACAGATTGAGGCACCCAACTAAAAACAAAGAATTTATTGATCTGTTTATTTATTAATCTATTTCTTCAATATTTGAGAGTCCTACTAATTTATTTATCAATTTGAATTTCCCTACATATTAGTAGAAAGAGAGGATATTTTATTTGTGGATGGATGTTGAATGCCAGAGCAACAATTCTTATGTTAGACGAGATATCTATTCCCACTTAGTGGAAAAGGAAATAATGCTTCAGATGAGGGAGAATAGATCAGAGGTAAATTCTCAATGCTGTTTCATTCAGAGCTGTAATTGGAAACTAATTTTCCAACACTACTGTGAAAGGGTGTCAAAAAAGGGGTGTGAAAATCTTTCCTCTGGATCTGGGCAAGAGGAAACCAATTCTCTCCACACCCACTCCATCCCCAAATGTTTCTTATGGAAAGTATGAGCAAAACAGAGCAAGAAAAACTCTTCCTTGAGGGTGAAGGGATTATTGTGATCCCTGCACATGGATAGGAATGATTTTGAGGGGTCCACACGAAACAGACTTTCTGGAAGAGCAGTAAATTCCAATAGGGATGTCCTCAGAGAAAAGAAGATAAAGTTGCCTCGTGCCACACACAGTGCTCAGAATAACAAAATACGCTGTACACTCGGAAAGATTGGCTGGGCATCCCTTGGACAGAGAGGAAGCCTGAGATCAGGAATGGTAGGAAGGTCCTCCCAGCACCAGTAAATCTAACACAGGGTGAGAAGGAATATCCAGAGGGAAAGAAGAGAGCAGATATGGATTGAGCCAGCTCCACTGAGGATATTTGTTTCTTTGGAAAAGGCCCTATTTCACAACTGGTCTGACAATACTGAGAACCCCTTCTTCCCTGGGAGGGTGGGGAGGCCCTGGCACAGGCTGCCCAGAGAAGCTGTGGCTGCCCCTGGATCCCTGTCAGTGCCCAAGGCCAGGCTGGATGGGGCTTGGAGCAGCCCCATTGCAGAGGGTTGGAATTGAATTTTAAGGACTTTTCAAACCCAAACCATTCTTTGAAATCATTGTAGCATTGGTTGATGGTCTTCAAGCCACAGTGGAGGCAATACAAGCAAAAATGACAAAAAAAGTGCTTTAGCAATGAATAGAACAGCACCAGATTTAGAGGTCTGGAAAATTTGGAGCAGATGCTTAGCACTGTCCTGGAAACCCCATCTCTCAGTCCTCATATCCAGACCTCCACTGTACACACTGAACCTGTCAGTGGGGGAGCATGACATCCAGCTAAAATCACAGAAGGGGAAATCACTTTTGCTTCTACAAGTAGATGAACTGAAATGCACAGTGAGCTATTCATGAATCAGAGCGTTCCTTTCCTGTCCATACTGACAGGAGCTCGAGCAGAGATTGACTTGATCTTTTTAGCCTCTGTCCATCCTTGCTTGAATAGGCTTCCTCCTTTATTATCCTCAATGTGTTTAAAGGCTGGCAGGGAAATAATGCAAGAGCCCTCCTGTGGCTGATTTTAACACCTACCATTCACATCCTTACAGCTGTAAGACACCAACAGCCAAGTGACCAGAAGTTTCTGCTTTTAATAATGCACAGTACCCTCTGTGTCATGGATGGAAAAAGCTGATTATGCTAAACTATCTCCAAGCCTGGATAGAGTTACATCCTACAGTCAATTCACACTGATTTTTCTAGGCACCAATCTTGCATTTCTTAAATTCCCACACACTGTTGCTCACAACACAATTCTGAGCAAATGGCTCACCCTCAAAACAAGCTTATCTAGAAATTCACCCACAATTTCACATGGGAAAAGGGGATCCAACTAAACCCTCTCCTAGTACCTCGCATGTTTGTTTTCAAGCTGTAGAGTCTGCAATCTTCCAATGGCTGTAGACTATTGCTTTCCCTCAGGGCTGTATGAAGTGCTTTTAATCCTTTCTTTTAAACTGATCCCTCACAAGTCCCCACTATTCTCCAAATGCATTTGTTGGTTTTTTTTTAAGTTGTAAAGAGCCATCCAGATGGACGAGGCACTCCCACTCAGTTGGATCAGAGTTTACTACCAAAGAGTGGCTCCTCTGCTGAATTATGTGAGCACATTGCATTGGCAGCCTTGGATCACACAGATCTCAGTGGCATTTTTTTGACCCAGGACTCATGGCTGGGCTTTAAGCTTTGCATGTATATTATATATATTTCCTAAATCTTCTCTGCCATTAATTTTTGGATGCAGTATATCTCCTTTGCTCGGTGCAGGATTTGGTGTCCTTAAATCATGCTCTGCATGAAGAGAAGAGAACCTGCCAGGTAAGGTGAGCTCAGTGGTGCTCACAGGGGGCTGAGCTGCCTTAAACAGGCAGCACAGGAATGCCAAGGTAGCTAAAGATGTCTCAAAACTCCAACCTGCATTGACAACCAGCAACTTGTTCTTCCAGCCAAGCTCTCAGGAGCAGAATTCAGATGAGATTCTGTAGTGTGGTTACTACACTCCACCAAAAACCAGAAGGGACAAACCAAGATTTTGACTCAGACAGCACAAAAAGGGTGTTGAGACTCTCAGACTAAATGAGGGTGCATTTATTTTATCATCTGAACCACTCAAGGTTATTCTGGCTGCCTGCCTACCTGCCAAAACTTGGAGAAGAAATCACACTGTGATAGGATCCTGGAGGAAAATAAATAAAATCCCTCTGGCTATTAGAATATTTGGCATTAGTCCTGTAGAAAAAAAAAATCATTAATTTTCTAACCAATAAATTGTATGAACAGTATGAGCCCTGGATAGCTGTGGTGGGAGAGATTAAGATTCAGGTTAGTGCTGTCTTTCATGCAGACTTGGGATTTTTACTGCACTTTTTCACATCACAGACGAATGCCCCAAGCACCAGCCAAAAGATCTTTCAAAGTGGGTGATCAGCAATTCTTTTCCCGATGCAGGAAACTGCTTCTGCAGCTTCTGTAAGAACAGGTGGATACATTACCTGACAAAATTAATTTTGACAAAGTAAAAATTTGTCTACTTATAATGATTTAACGAGGAAACTCCTGACTTCCTCTAGGAACTTGTCTTTTTATATCGACTTGATGAAAAATCTGATATCTACAGGAAAAGTGAACTCTGCTGCCTGTCTCGTTTCAGATCTAAGCCACAATTCTGCAAGCACAGCATAAGGGGTTGTATATGTTTTCAGTGAAAAAAAATCAAGAAAATACTTACATTTTGGAAAATATGAAAGAAATGGAACAAAATCCATAATCTGAGTGAATCTGTAAGCACCAGCAGACAATGTTCAACATCATTAATTGACAACAGCACCATTAGATTAGATGAACTCTTAAGAGAAGCAGGGAATGATGCTGCAGGACACAATGAATAGATTATCAGTCCAAAAGGACTTCTCATTGGTCCAACACTGGTACAGAGCCAAAGTGATAGTGGAAGCACTGAATCCTTAAATGCTTTTTAGGGGTTTTCAGAGCTCATGTTTGAGTAGGTTTTAATGAACAACTAAGAATTCTGCATACAAGTAAATAAACTGGAAAGAAACTAAAGTTCGCCATTGGGTGAAAATTGTTGGTCCTAATGGCAGTACATCTATTGATACAATTAGTGATCTAATGTGTGGAAATTTATTATCCTCATTAATGCCCAGTAACTCGGTTGAAACAGCTTATTGATGACTTGCAGAGGCAAATATCAGAAACAGGGAAATGAAGGAGTCACACCCCTCAATTCCCTGTGATGTGGAAGTCCAGTTTTAATTTGAGACACAGACTGAAAGGGAAAGGGTGTAGATTCATGGCTTTGGATCACATCAGAACATCTTTCCAACTGTATATGATTGAGGCTCCCAGCTCAACAGCAGTGCCCCATTTAGTCATGCTCTGGTCCCTCATGATGGCTCTGAGTCAGGTCTAGCTGCTTCCCAGCTCAGGTAGGGCAAAGTGTTCCCATCCCTGAAAGTGTCCAAGGCCAAACTGGATGGGGCTTGGAGCAGCCTGGGATAGTGGAAGATGTCCCTGGCCATGGCAGGAGTTGGAACTGGATGAGTTTTAAGGTTCTTTCCAACCCAAACCATTCTGTGATTCTGGGATCACTGCACTTTGTATCATCCCAGCAGGGTCAGTGCAGAAAACCATGCAGAGCTCATGCAGGGGCTGTGGTTTGTTCTTCAGAGACAAGACGTGCTTTCTTTAATTGAGCCTGTGTTTATAGGCTACCTGAACTGCCTTTGCAAATATCTAAAGTAGGGAATCTGATTATGACACAACATTCTGCTCAAAGCTGAATGGACATTCTTATCACCAATCCTCCCTCTGAAATGACTTTGTCAGCTGGGCTGCATACAAAGCTCTGTATTGTGAAAACTGTACATCATTGTGCTTTATTGATTTTTATGGCCTTCCTGGCAGGAAAATGAAGTCATTTCCAATCTTGGCTGTGTTCAGATGATGTTTGCATTGGCCCACTTTGTTTTTATGCAGACTGTGTGTAAAGAAAGCATAAACTTCTTTGGAAAAGCTGTAAAGTGAAGGCTCAAACTGCCTCTCTGGGGGGAGGGGAGAGAAGGGAGGGCAGGGTGATCTATCCCAACCAATTAGGAATACCCTGCAAATTAGGCAGACATCAGTTGCACAACTTCACCCATCGTCCCCAGCCATGCCCCTGGATAAAAGAGAGAACCACAATGGTAGTTAAAACAATTATCATCCAGTGGAGCTTGATTCTAAACTGCTCTGCTAGGAAGTGGCAAGGAGCATTCAGCTCCTGACGCAGCAAGCAATCGCTTTTTCTTCCCCTTGGGGAGAGAAGCTCCTGGCTTTTTAAGCAATTCTGTACCTCTGAACTAGTCCTTGCAGGGCTTTGGGGTAGCATGCCAGTGGCACTGCATCCCATTATCATCATTGCATGTCACTGGAGGCAACGACAGGAAAGAGATGCAGAGAGGGCTGGGAATGAGAGGAGACATTAATAACAGTGCACTGCTCTGTGCTGACAAAAGCAGGAGAAAGTATTGTGAGGGTTGCTGGAGAGGAGAAGGAAGGAGGAGAGGTGGGAACAAAAGGCATAAAAATGAACTAATAGAGGATAGAAGCACTCATGCAATAACCTTGGGTAGAGAAGTAGTAGTAGGTAATAACAGGTGTAATGGCAGGACCAGTTTCTATCATTTTTATGTTTGCCAGACCACTTAGGATCAGCAAAAATTTATCTGTGTGTCTCAAAGACAGAGAAATTAAGAGCTGAGCTTCCAGAAGTTCCTAAGTAAATGAGGATTCTGTCCCAATGTTAAAAGGAAGTAAAAATGCATACCATAAAAAGCACAAATGCTGCATCTTTGGTGACCCATTGAATCCTGCTAAAATTCCTTGGCTTCTTGGCTTCCTTAACAACCTTTCAAGGGCTTCCAATCTAGAAGGGCTCCAAGAGAGCCAGAGAGGGGCTTTTAGCAAGGACATGTAGTATCAGGACATGAGAATGTCCTTAAGCTGCAAGAGGGAGATTTAAATTGGATATTAGAAATAAATTCTATCCTGTGAGGGTGATGAGGCCCTGGCACAGGTTGCCCAGAGAAGCTGTGGCTGCCCCTGGATCCCTGGAAGTGTCCAAAGCCAGGCTGGATGGGACTTGGAGCAGCCTGGGATAGTGGAAGGTGTCCCTGCCCATGGCAGGGGTTGGGACTGGATGGTCTATAAGGGCCCTTCCAACCCAAACCATTCTGTGATTCTATTTTAGACCAGCTGGCACAGTCTAACTGTACTCCCCCTTGCTACATATAACCTTCTAAATTTGACCTCATAAACAGTAGGCTGACTCCCCACCAACTGCCCTTGCTGATATTATCTCCAGGTGAACACCTTCTTCAAGAAAGACTTCTATGTTAATCAACTGGAAAAAAAAAATCACCTAATAAATATCGATAATTTCTGGAAAGATTTCTTTTCCACCAAATCTTCCAGCCTTTTGTCAATTTACTGCAACCACACAATCAAAAGTTGTAAGGATTCTGCAGAATTCTTCAAAAATCCAAGTGAAAAACCAGAAACATGGAATGAGGTTCACTTTCCACCACTTTCAAGATCATCTTCCTCATACAGCTTTTATTCTCAGGAAATGCAAGGAAGTGAAACTACTAAAATGCAAGTTGTATGATCAGTTTTAGCTGTTTTTTAGACATAACTTGCACCCTTAAACATTTTCTCTTCTTTGACTCGATGGAAATCTAGGAAGTCATCCTGGATACCAACAGTTGCATCATAAACTTCCAGACTGATGCTGATGATTCTCACTTTGACATTCAACCCTCCAGGACTTTGCTGTTCCATGTCACATAAGGATTGCCTTATTTCCAAATCTTTGTTCTCATCATCAGCCTCTACATATAAAATTGATTCATTTCCACCAGCCAGTTCCAATTATCTCCCAATTATAGGCAGCTCTTAGATATTTTAAATCAAAGGGGACCATGAGGATGATTAGTCTAATTTCTGTCATTGCAAAGAAAGTAAATGTCATCCATTTTGTCCAGCTTTGAGTCTCATTAACTGTCCTTTCAGTTTGGGCAGTGTCAATTTAGTAGTGGCTGCTACCCAAACTGAACATCAGGTCTGCTTTCCTTTCTGAATATAAATCTGTTTCTGAATCTAAATGGTCCATTATTCCATCTGCAGACATCTTGCATTCCCAGAGTGGACAAAAATGTAAAATATAGAAAATGGGCAATTTCTGATTGGAAGATGGGATCCTTAAAGAATCGTGACATTGCAAAAATAGCATGTCCAGCCTTTTTAGAAGGCTGTTGAAATGCAAGTGCTCATCACTGACAGGGGCATGAGCCTTGAACTCCTTCCTAGGTAAGATATCCACCATTTTGGTTACTGCATGGATCCTGTCTACACTCTTTTCCATGGATGTTTCCTTGCAGAATGAAAAGCTCCTTGCAAAGTCCTTGGAAAGCAGAAAGCAATGGCTATTATGTTTTGTGGTGGTTTTTTGTTTGTTTGTTTTGTTTGTTTTATTTTGTTTTTTTATCTCCCATTCATATTCTTATGAAATATGGGAGCAAGGGCTTCCCTCTTTGGTCCCCACAGCTTCCTGAGGAGGGGAAGTGGAGAGGTCAGTGCTGATCTTTGCTGTGTGGTATGCAGTGGTAAGACACACAGGAATGGTTCAAAGCTGTACCAGGAGAGATTTAAGTTGAATACTGGGAGCTTTTTCATGGCCAAGAGGCTGCTCAAACTCTGGAATAGTTGTGAGTTGTGAGTCCTAGCTAAAAAGGCAGAGAATGGCCACCTCTAACTCTTTCCAAGGTCTTTTAAAGCATAAATTATCCAATAACGAGATGCCACCTCTATTATATATACTTTTAACACAATGACCAAAAAACAAAGACCTTTTCACCCAGTAAGAAAAAATCACCCAAAACCATGAGGAGGAAGGTGAAGAAAGGCTTAGACAACACCTTAAATCCTTCATTCTGCTTCACATATATTACTATATACTAAAACCTTAAAATCCAAGTTTCTAGGATTGCAACAGCTTTCTAGAGAGGGGGTTGATGTCCAAGGCCTGTCAGCATTTAAGAGGCATTTGGACAGTGCCTTAAAAACGTGTCTTGGTCAGCCTTGATCTGGTCAGGCAGCTGGACCAGATGATCATTGTAGATCCCTTCCAACTGAAATAGTTCTATTCTATTCTATTCTATTCTATTCTATTCTATTCTATTCTATTCTATTCTAACATGGAGCTTTTGTTTTCAAATACGGACTACAGCAGACCTGGAAAAAATTATGAGAATTAGTAGCACATCTTTTTTTTTTTCCCTATGACAGATTTTGGCCACCACAGACACTTTTTTGGTGCCTTTCATGAACTTAAAACCTCAAAGCAGAGTCACTGGGACAGCTCTGTGTAGGCCAAAGCCAGCAATCAGCTCAAGGCAAAATAAACACACTAAAAAGCTTAGGTAAAAACAAGGAGAAAAATCCACCCTGAATTTATTCCTGCCACAGACAGTTTAAAGCACGGATAAGGTCTTATTACCCCAAATCAGGATTACACCAGCAATCCAGAAGGTGTTGGATTACTTGGGATCATTTAAGGCCTCTGCTGGCTTTGTCATTGCCTCCACCAAACTGTCCTGAGCCCAACAGCAGACTCAGCTCAGGAGAGGTATCTAATCTCCAGAACAAATTCCATGCACATGCCTGAACAGAAATTTAGGGAAGGTTCTCAAGAATATTTTTTTTCCATCATTATCATCATCAGCTTTTCCTTACGGATGTTTGCAATAAATAAATGCTTGGTATGGGTACACTTACAACAGGGAGGAAGGAAGGGTAGGGGGAGGGTTATGTTCTCATTTCTTGGCAGATATAAAAACCCACCAAACTATTCATATTTACTTGTGTTTGGAATAAATGAAAAACAAACAAACATCACAATGCACCCAAAGGCTTTGCATAGCTGGAAGCTTTATTGATTCATATACCACCCACGTAATCTGCCAAAATGCACTACACTTTTTATTTTTAAAATATTTTTTTATATCTTCTTCACAGGAAAGTCTGGCCCTCCAAGCTCATTTATTCAAGGGAAAAGAATTAAATAAATCCTTCAAAGATTACTAAGCCTACTCTGGGAAAGGCTTTTGGTTGTGGCTCAAAGGAAATGCATTCTCCTGTCCTGTGGGAGTTGCATGAATTGTTGGGAACATCATGCCCAGCCCACGGAAAAGAAATTACTTCTGTCTGTCATAGCTGTGAGCAAACTAAGGTTGTTAGAGAAGAGTTCCAAGCAAGGGAAAAGTTCATATCAGGTCACTAATTTTGAGTATAGTCCCTGGAAATCATGTCATCCCCAAATGCCAACAGTTATATGGAAAAAGCAGCCTGGTCTTTCGAAAAAATTGCTCTGACTTCTGTTTTGAGTGGGAACAGGAAGAGGAAAGATCCCTCCATGTGTGTTGTGTGACAGCATGGAGCCTTCAGGGGGTCTCAGTGTGAAGAATGGTGGAAGTGGGATTAAGCGGGTGAAGTTGCAGGACTTGTCTTCTTTCTGCTCAAACCAAATGTGATTTTCTGGTGTGGTCAAGTCAAGTGTGGTATTAGCTAAGTTCAAAGTGTCCACCCAAATCTTGAGATTGCTCTATTCCTGGGGAAAATTGGCACAAAAGAGTTTTCACGTATATCATTTTTTGTTTATTTTTCCAAAAATGGATGGATGCATCTAGAAAAGATGGATAGATGCATCTAGACTGTTTTCTAGCAATAGTCCTTAGTGCTGGGTCATGAACAGCATCTGAGCAATATTTCACAGGCTGATTTCACTGAACATGAAAAAACCCCATGCCATGCCACCCAAACATTTAGGAATAGAGCAATTTTATTCCAGTACCAGCACTTCCATAGGGCAGAATAGACAATATTGGAGGGATTTGTCTCATTTTTTGATGCCCTACTCCTGCAAGACTTCAAGGCCAGGCTGGGCAGGGCTTGGAGAAACCTGGAATAGAGGAAGGTGCCCC
Organism: Prinia subflava; assembly: GCF_021018805.1. NCBI lineage: Eukaryota > Metazoa > Chordata > Aves > Passeriformes > Cisticolidae > Prinia > Prinia subflava. The sequence goes on along the minus strand of NC_086248.1, from coordinate 3,984,975 downwards.
TACCCATGGCAGGAAGTTGGAATGAGTTGATTTTTATTGTCCCTTCAAACCCAAACCAATCTGTGATTCTGTGTTTCTACAACTCTGCTGAAAGCTGAATTCTTTTCCCTTTCCCACGCACAGAAATAATGTGCTACCTGGTGAGAATCGACAGGAACTTTGGTTCATTTTCCTGCATTAAAAAGTTAAGACAAAAGTAGAAAAAACCCGAGATTGTGCAAATCCAAGCCCTGTGTATTAAACAGAAGATCATCCTTCAGAGTGGCTAAATTAGCTCGTCAATAAGATGCTTGAAGGGCAAGATTTCATACTTGCAGACCGTTGCCAGCAAAATATAAAAGGCAACAAGGCATTTATGGAATTGTATATTTCTTGGATGGCAGTTTAAAAATTAGACTTAATTGAAGGCTAAAAAGAAAGCATTTTCATTGTTGGGAATGAAGGGTTTAAAAAAGAATTAAAGAAATTTTCAACTTGGGTGTAGGGCATAATTACAAAAACATTAAAGCAAATAATTGGTAGCACTGTAATTTTTTCCTCCCCAGGTAACTACCATATGTATTACACAGTGAATCATTGACTCTGTCCCTCCTATCATTAATTACTGTGATGCATAAATAATTGGAAAATTATATGTTCCAAAAATGATTTAGTAATACATTATATGCATCTAATAAGCACAGGCTTTTAATCATCACTAGACATGTTATGATAAATTTTGCTCTCCCTCTCAACTCTTCTGTTATCTCTCACTTATACAGCTGCCATCTCCCTGCATGCAAATACCACTAAGCCACTTGACATCACTTACTTCCCAGTGGATGCCTTTCACTGGACTTTACTCTGCTCAACATTTTTGGTGTTGATATTTTGGCTTGAAATTCATTTGTGGGTATCCTTAGCCTCACACAAACACATTAAAATATTTATTCCCAAACCATAAACTATTGTTTAATTTAAATGGAAATATCTTAATCTGTTTTTTTTTTCCCCCCATCCATTTAAAAAAGTCTGTACCTTTTGTCTTGCACAGCAGGGATATTTCAAATCTGCTGCTATGGATTGAACCGAAATAACTGAAAATTTATTCTTTTTAATTAGAAACAGTAAAACACATTTTAACATGTGCTGATCATCATGGTACGAGTTATTTCCTTTCTTCAGGTTTAACACATTATGTTTGACACTCCATCATCAAGTTCTATGACTCAACACCTTAAGGAACAACTCAGCCTGGAAAAGCACAAGAACCACTGATATGTCAAGATGTTATTTCAAGTTCAACCCAAGCAACACAACCTGTCAAAACTGTTCAAATTAATTTGCCACTCTGTAGTAGCTAATCATTCATGCTTACTTTTAGTGCTGTTTACAGCTGTATTGCTCACAGAACCTGCAGCTCTTGCACACAACACAGAAATTGGGGGTTGTGACTGGCTAAGTGAAGGTGATAATGAAATGGATTGGTTCATTAAACTGTCTTCAAATAAGTACAGAGTTCATAGGAATTTCATAAAATCATATTATGTCCAGAGTTTTATTCAATTGTACTTCAGATAGACACAAAACAATTAACTACACAAACTGTTAAAAAAATTATTTCTAAGCCAAGAAAAACACAGTAGGCTCTGTCTTTGGAGAGCCTGCAGCTATGTTCTTGAAACTTCTACCTCTTCATCTTCATGTAAATGAATAAAAATTAGCATTTCCCATTTATTCATAGCTGCTGTCGGACAACTGAAGGCTGTCTCAAGCTCCAAAGATCTATAGATGTAAGAGTATTGATAATAGCTCAAGACTGGATTTCTGCACAGTTCAGGCTGATGCAGCACAAGGAGGAGCCAAACACAAGACATGGTTTTTATTGATTCAATGAACATGAAAGTTATTGGGGACATGTGACACCATTTCAGATCAATCTATGTCTGTGAGGCTGAAGGGGTTAAAAATATTGGATCAGATTTAGTAACAAAACTGAGAGGGGATTCAGTCTATGAAATAGAATGGTTTGGGTTGGAAGGGACCATCCAGTTCCAACCCCCTGCCATGGCCAGGGACACCTTCCACCAGCCCAGGCTGATCCAAGCCCTGTCCAGCCTGGCCTTGGACACTTCCAGGGATGGAGCATCCACACCTTCTCTGGGAACTTGTGCCAGGGCCTCCCCACCCTCACAGAAAAGAATTCCTTTCCAATATCTAATCTAAACCTGCCCTCCTTCAGCTTAAACACCACATCTCGTACTTACTCCATGTATGTAAAGGGTGACTGCCACCTTGGTATCTCCTGTAAGCCAGGGACTGGCTGAGAGAGAGGCTTTTCTCCTAAATGATCACCTGGTTGTAAAGTGCCCTTCTGAATTCCTGCTAAATAACTTGTTCCTGTTCTGAGGGGAGATGCCACATCTGCAATCTCAGCTCTACCTCTTTGGAAATCTTCACACGCTTCAAGCAGCCCCTTTTGATTCATCCAAAGTGCTTCTGCTGCCCTTGGATGAGGGGCTGGTGGAGGACAAACACCAGAAGCTCCAGAGGAGATTCAAGGAAAGCCTTTTGTCGTGGTTGGGGGGGGAGGTGAATTCTTCTAGGGGGATGTGGGCAGTCTAATCAGTGATCAGCTTTTCTGCTGGCACCTGGGTTAGTCACTCGGAAGTTTGGACACGCCTCTGAGGACACAAAGAGTTAAAAGCAGGAGTCTGAGGGGCTCGGCCTCTTTTCGGATCCGGGTGTCAGCAGAGAGATGTCTCAGGTCTCCTTCCCCCGCCTGGCCACGAGGCTGGGTGGGGGAGGGGAAACACGTGGTCGGCTCAGGTAAGCCGGAGCCCCCCCGGGGGTGGGGAGAAGAGAGGGGACAGGACTGGAACTGAGCTGCCCCGTCCAGGATGGAGGGGTGGAAAACTGTGGAAGTGCCCTCCGTGTGTGCTCACCCCCCTCCTCCCCCCCCCCCCCCAAACTCCGGGAGAAGGTGCTCAGCCATGTGGGGGGTTGCCGAGCCTGGGAGTGCCTCCGCCTGCAGCCCTGCTGAGAAGAAACTGTTAACCCTTGCTTGGCAGAAAGAAACTTTTCTTAGACATTGATTCTCATGACTGGTGGTTTTCAGAGAGAGGGAAGCGGCTTGGGACCGAGATGATAAAGCATGATTGGAAGGAACTCGATGGAAGAATGAGAAGAGTAGCCTTGGAGCTGGACTTTTCTTGCATAATGTCAGCCATGGACTGAACTTGAGTCTCTTTTGAACATAAACTGCATTTTTGGGTAGATGCAGCTGCCCCTTGCTTTTGCTACAGTGACTGGCACTTGAAGAGTGGAGCGAGCAGAGAAAAGAGGGGGAGGGTGAGGTGGCGCCCTCTGCCCTCAGGGCAGACCTGCTCTCAGAACCCCGGCCCCTAGGTGAAAAGAGGAGAGCTCGGCATGCAGCATCCTTAAAAAAGGCCCTGTATGTAGTTTTGGCCTATGAGACAGCGGTGAGAGCTCTGGACATAGGAAAAAGAGAGTGTCACCTTAGCAGACTTCTCCGGGCGGTGCTATAGGTGACATGGAAACATATAAGGGGTGGACCCGTGTTTTCTGAAGAACAGTCTGTGGTGCGAGAGAGACTCCTCTCTCCCTTGCTGAATTGAAGATTAGTTTGTTTTTGAGTAGTGATTGTTTGATCTAAAACCCAGGGGTTGGTCTGTGAAGAGTGATGGGTGGGGAGGTAGAAACTGGGAGAAGAAATGTTCTAAGAAGTTTTTATTTCTGTCTCTGTGTGTGTTTAAGAGTATTTCTGTCCCTGTTCTTATGTAATTAATAAAGTTTTAGTGGGTTTTTTTTTGTTTTCAAGATTTAAGCCTGCTCTGCTCTGTTCCTGATCACATCCCACAGGAGTTGTTAGAGAAAAAACATATATTCATGGGTGCACTAACATCTAGCCAGTGCTAACCCATGACACCTTTGTATAAAATAACATGTCTTGAACTTATGGAAGTAACTCATAGATGAAAATCTGGATTGCTTTTGGGAGGAAAGGCTCAGCCATTATAGTCAATGAGACAGATCAGTGCCAAGAGTTCCTCCAGTTTTCCTGCAGAAAATGTGTGCAAGGAAAGGAGTCTAAAGTTGTCTTTTTAATTTTGTTGTGACTCAAACCATGATGCAAAACACTGCAGGAATTCAGGGTTTTTTTCACAGAGAAAAGCATCAAAATTTGAAATAATTGAAATAATCTCTGGCAAAAACATGATATAAGAAAGTCTGATTTAACCATAACTACATCCACTCTCCTTTAATTGAAAACAGCCTTGAAAACAGGCTCTGGGGATGTGTGGAGCATTGAAGGTGGAGTTGGAGAACTGAAATCCCTTCCCTGGCTCCTCCACACAACAACCTGCCTGGCTCTCAGGTGCAAATCCCTCAAAGCAGCTTGTGTTCCATGTGAAAGGGTGCAGGGTCTGTGACAACATCCCCTCCCTTCCATCTCCTCACAGGAGTCTGATGTGATGAACAGGTACAGCAGGTGTCTGACTGTCCTGTCTCACTTAAGTTCTGTGAGTTTAAAATAGATTTATTTTTGCTTTCAATATGCATAGCTGTTGGACTTCCATGGCAGGGGGTGGAACTGGATGATCCTTAGGAGCTCTTGCAACCCAATTCATCCCACATTTCTGTGATTCCATGGAAGAATTCAAGAGCCCATGCCCATGCTCTGCCACTGCTTGTTTTACTATTCCAGACTACAGTGGACTGGAATCTCAATAGAAGGGAATAGCAGGAGGGAATACCAGCTCAGTGATATTTTTGGTTTTATTCCAAGTTTGGAAAGGTTAATATGCCTACTGGATACCACCTGCCACCACAGGGAAATAGTAAGGAAGGAGAAAAATGGTCTACAATACAGGTGTTCTCATGTCCTTAATAGCAGTAAAATAGGTTGGAAAATTGCTCCCAGATAGGTGGGAGAAAACATCTTATCACCAGAGACTTGAAGAGCCCAGACTTATCAAAAAGAAAATGAAGACACAGCAGCAGTACTTTTTCAGGGAGAAACTACCCTGAACTAACAGGCTGTTTAATCAGGCAGGTAAAGGCATAACAAAATCCAATGGCTGAAAGCTGGAAGCAGAGAAATTCGAATGAAGAATTAGACACACATTTTAAACTGTGAGGGCAATGTGGAGCTGGAACACATTTCCAGGGCAAAGGATGGAGTTTCCAATATTCAGTGCCTCCAGATCAGGTGTAGATAACCTTCAGGAACTTTAATTAAGACACTGAACTGAAAACAGAGGGAAATGTTAATGCCTTTCCAAGGGCTTTCATGTAATGAGAGTGGATTAGAAAATGCACCTTCATGGCATGAAGACCTGTGAATTCTTCATTCTTGTCCCAGTGGGATCCAAATATGAAAGTGGGCTTCAGCAGCCTTGGTGAGATAGGTAGGACAGAGACAAGGCAGGAGGAATTCAGGGGAAAGGAAAAGAGTAACCAGCTAAGGTCACAGGCACAAGCTTTAATCAAAGGATTAGTCTCCCTTTCTTCCAGGGCTGCATCCTTGTAGTCTCCTTGGCAAAACACTTAGAGGAGAAGATGCTGGTGAACATCTTCATAAACTAAACAGCTCCAGGAAACATTCCTAAATATTGAAACTTAATAATCTATATCATTTAACTATGTGAATGTGAAGTTATTTGTCTTTATGCCCTTTGCTCCCACCCAATCCATTTGAAAATGAGAAAAAGCCAAGTTCCCCTGCCAGTAGGCCCTGCAGATGCAGCCTCCTTGTGATCAAGGAGCTGAGGGAACTCAAGAGCATGGATGTAGGCTACCCTGTGCCAGCTGGCCTTGGCAATGGGGAATTAGTTTAGGCATGTTGAATTTACTGGTATGGGCAAAACTCTTGTTTCCCTAAGCCAGCTTGGTTATCCAAGGGGATACAAACTGGTGTGAGTTAACTTGCAATAGAACTCACAGTACTCAGGGAAAGATAGAGGATTGAAAATAAGGTCTAGGGATTTAGCTTTTGCTTAGTATTTCCCCTAGAGCTCTGGAGATAGTCGTTATGCTGTACTTTTTATTTTATTCTTTTTTTTTCTCTGGATCCACTGAAACAGAAATGTCCCACTTGTTCCACCTGGAAAAAGAAAAGTGTAAATGTTGTGAGACCTTTTCCCAAGGTGACACCATAGTGAAACCAAGGAGGAAACCCAAGATTCATTTCTTACAAGTCAGGTGTTCTCTTACTTGGAGTTATCCTCATCTGTGCTCATCCATGTGAGGGAGGGAGGTGATCCACAGGGACTGTTCATGGCAGGTAGGGCCATATTACTGAACTTTCCCTTTGAGAGACTTTCTGCTCTCTTCTCTCCCTTGCCCAAATCAAATCCATTTACTCCTTTCAGGCAGGGATAGAGTCTCCAGTGTCACATTAGACAGAGTTTTCATTGACCAGCAGCCAATATATGAAGCCAGTATATATTGTTTCAATGAGTCTGTCTAAATGACCTCAAGGAATGGATTTCAGGTCATATCATGGACTGGCACTATCCAAACAAGACAGATCAAGACAAGGTTTTTGGTGTGTCAGATGTGGTTTTAATTTAGATTGAGACATGACAACTTGTCAAAGGAATGTCATCAAACATTAGTGTTTCTTTTCTTGATAATACAATATTGTGTGTTTCTATCAGAGGGCTTGTAGAGAACAAGAACCGACCCCCAACTTTATCTTGAGCCTTTGTTGCAAATAGAATGCAGAAATGTTCCTTCTAGGGATCAGAGTAAGACTGACTTACTTGCAATAAATATGAAAATGTCCCACTGTATTTTTGGGTAGAAAACAAAAAACTGATGACTTATTTATCATCTTTCACCTAGCTATTTGAACCCAAACTTCCCATACTGTTGTGCAGTGAGCCGTGCAGTTATCCACCATGAGATAATTCTTACTCTTTCTTGTGTAAGACTTGTAGTTCAACATTTATGACATTGAAAGAAAGAATTGCACATTGGATATTTTTTTCCACTTCCCAAAGAGTTAGGTGTTTAATGCAAAGCCCCAAACGAGTAGCTACTCAGTGTTCCCTCTCAAATGAGATTTTGAGAACCATTTTGCTGAGCTACCACTGTGTAACTGTTAAAATGAAACTCCTTCTCCATAGCAGCACACAGGCTAATTGAAATCATGACCATTCCAAGCTGACTTTCCCCCCTGACCATGAGAGAAGGGCTGCAAGAGGCTCGAGAGAGGGAACTTTCACAAGGGCATGTTATGAAAGTTCAAGGGCGAGTGGACTCAAACTCTCAGAGGGCAGGGTTAGGTTAGATCTTAGGAAAAAATTCTTTATTCAGGAGGTGGTGAGGCCCTGGCACAGGTCTCTCAGAGAGGCTGTGGCTGCCCAATCCCTGGAAGTGTCCAAGAACAGGTTGGACAGGGCTTGGAGCAGCCTGGGATAGTGGAAGGTGTCCCTGCCCATGGCAGGGGTGTGGCATGAGATGGTTTTTAAGGTCCCTTCCCAAACATTCTGTGATTCTGTGATTCCATGATCCCATGATACACTTGTCTCAGATAAACCACTCTCTGAGCTGCTTTACAGAGTTTTCCTCCCAGCTCAGAAAACTGCTGCTTTTAGCTCACACTTTGGGGAACATTGTTTTTATCTCTGGTGTTCACCAATTTGATCCTTAAAGGCTGGCACAGTCTTTCATAATTTAAAGAAAATAAAAGAGGAGGTGATAGGCTTTGGAAAACTGTTGTGGAGATCCAAGCTGTGGCTGTGACAACACTGGGCTTGGCATCTGCTCCTCTTTGTAGAGCAGCAGCTCAACCATCATCTGCGATCTCATGTGTCCCACCACGAGACCTGTGTCCACGTCTCTTCCATAATTTTATATCAACTGCTTGATATTTGTCCTGTGATCTTTTGTCCCTTTATATGATCTGGTACAACAGATGCATTTTCTCACTGACAAATCCCCTGGATCCTTAAAGAGGATAATTGAGAAAAGCTCACACTTCAGATGAGGAAGTCCCACTTACCAGCAATGCTCTACATCCCACTCCTCTTGCTTAAACTGCCACAATTATTTATATGTTTTACCCAAAAAAACTTCTAACAGGAGCTAAAGTGATTGACTCCTTCCTTAAAAACTTAGCCTGCACCAGCAGAGTCAGAGAATCATTTAGGCTGGAAAAGGCTGCAAGATAATTAAATCTAACAATTTACCTATCACTGCCATGTCTACCACTATACCAGATTCCATAGCAAGTTCTTTCCATACTAATACTTTTCTAAAAATTGAAGGAGTCTCTGAAGTGACTCAGATCTTTGAGAGATTGGTATTTTCTTAAAAAAAAATCTTGAACGGAGAAACAGTTATGAGAAACCAGGAGAAGGAAGAAAGTCAAGGGACTGAAAAGACAGTGTCATGAGTTTCTGGCACTTGATGGTTATTGCTGAGTTAAGGACATATTTACCTTTTCCTTCTTTCTGTTGCAGTGAGCCTAATTTCATCATGTTTATTGGGAATCTTCCAAAAATTATTTATGAGATGTGGACTAACAGACTCAGTATCATTTACATGCAGCCCAGGTGGGTGAGCCTGGTTCCACTTTCCCTGGCTGAGGACTCCTCATCCCTGACCTCATCCCTTCCCAACCCCATCCCATCTTCCCTGCACCATATCTTTGTGCATGAGCAAAAAGCAACCCTACTTTGCCATCAACTCACCTGTGAATGAGCAATTTGGGAGGTTTCCCTTCATCATTTTAGGTACAGGTTAACTGAAAAAATTATCTCTGACCACAGGCCAGGGCTGCAGCCTCCCTAGTGGGAGACACCAGCCACTAATTTGAATTTGTCAGAGCAGAGCTGTCTGGTTGCTTTTATAGCTGGGGAGGACAAAGTAATGATTTTTTTACTTTTCTTTTGCTATAAGCACGCAAATATATTAAATAAAATTGGGTTTCTCAAACAGTGCCTGTGAATGAGTTTTTCTGTGCTGTTACAGCAGCTGGAATTGTCAAGCATTAATTCTGAGCTAATATTTTGAAGCAGGAGGTTTTTCAAACTGAGCTGTATTGCTTGAAGGTCAAACTTAGCCGCTTGAGATTTAATTTCCTTTTCTTTTTCTTTTTCCTTTTCCTTTTCTTTTTCTTTTTCTTTTTCTTTTTCTTTTTCTTTTTCTTTTTCTTTTTCTTTTTCTTTTTCTTTTTCTTTTTCTTTTTCTTTTTCTTTTTCTTTTTCTTTTTCTTTTTCTTTTTCTTTTTCTTTTTCTTTTTCTTTTTCTTTTTCTTTTTCTTTTTCTTTTTCTTTTTCTTTTTCTTTTTCTTTTTCTTCTTTTTCTTTTTATCTTCCTTTTCCTCTTCCTTTCATTTTTCCTTTATCTTCTTTTATTTTTCCTTTTCCAATTCCTTTCCTCTTCCTTTATCTTCTTGTCTTTCTCCTCTTCCCTGCTTTTTAAAATTCCCTGTAAATATTCAAAAATCGTGTGGATGTGGTACTTGGGGACATAGTTCAGTGTGGGCTTGGCAGTGCTGGGTTAATGGTTGGACTCAAAAGATCTTTGAGGGCTCTTCCAACCTTAATGATTCCATGATTCTTTCTTTCAAAAGGAGCATAAATTCTTCAACACCCACAGACCGACACACCTTAAAAATGTCTGTGTTTTTATCATTTATGCTAATTAAAACTGTAAGGATGAGATGAATAAATATATATGACATTTTGAAGAAAAAGATGAAAAATTATTCCAAAAGGCAAGTGGAAATTTTCAACAATTTCCAACAGTTTTGGAGGTGGAGGAGTTATTATTTTGTTTTTTCCCCCCCAGCTCAGTTCACCATCTCTTTTCTGAACTGTAACTATAAGAAGTTTCAAAAGCCATAACAAAGAAGCTCAGATAGAACATGGTAGAAGCTAGACTACAAACTTTTTCCAACACCTTCATGGAAAAATGCAGTTTGGTGAACCCTGCATGCCTGTAAGCCATCCTCACCTATGAACCACAGCACTGAAGAAGAAGAAACATAACACTTAAAAAAACCCAACAAAAATCCCACAAAAAATTCCAAACCAATCAGCCAACAAAATATCCTCTTTTTTTCTATTTTTTTCAAATCATCTTAAAATATCTTTTTTCCTTAGGTGTTGGTCACTATGTTGAAGCTGATTATAATGAAGAACTTAAGCATTTGCTTAACTTGAATAACATGAGAAGTTTCACTGGTAGGTCACAAAGTCAACACTTGTGAGAAGAAGTAACCCACCCTTCTGGACAGAGACTATTTCTAGCAAGGGCAAATCTAATTCTGATAGAAAGAAAGAGGCAATTTTACAGCAACAAAAAACAGTGAGCTGAAGAAACTGAACATTGGTCTAAGATCCTGTTTTATGTGACCACTCTAAGATATGAGGCTGTGGTGAAACACTTCAAAGAAAATAAAAATCAAATGAAGAAATAAAAACTTCAAATATCCAGGAAACTCTGCTTTGCTTTCTGAGAACGAGTGATTAAAATATTTGACTAAATGATTTATGTGATTTTCTTTGATATGGCTACATTGTGCCTTCACTGCTTGAATTTTTACCATGCAGAAGAGTCTGAAGGATATATTAGTTAAAATTTGTAAAGATAAAAGCTCTCTGTAAGTTTGATTAATACACTCTTGATTTGAGGAAATACACATTCCTTCCTTTGCTGTCGTCTACTCTGATTCTTGTTTTAAATCTCTTTAGAAAAATCAAAATAAAATTATGATTAAAAGAGAGGTTTATGGATGATTTATCTGTCATGGTGAGAGGCCATCCAATTTTTTTTTGGATCATCACCAAATATATGTTTGTTTTTTGAAATGGACTGTTTATTAATGTGATAATTATTTTTTGTCACAATTAGATTCTAGATGGCTAAAAATATATTAAAAAAATTATGCAAACTAAATATTTCTTGTTTCAAAGGGTACCAAAAGGAAACAGTTCATATTAAGAAGTGTGTCATACAGACTATTTTACCTGCAGTGTTTGTGATTAGGGTTCTAATGCTGTACTGCTTTTAAGCATGACAATTGCATTTCATTGCATTTTCATTGAAGTGACTTTAGTCAATGAGGGGAGAAAAAAAAAAAAAACACAACAAAAAAACCCCAGCAAACCACCAACAAAATAGCCTGATTATATAACAAGAGAAAAATGAAAATAATCAGCTCCATCTCCAGAAAGAAAAAAGGCAGACACAACCTCCTACTGGTATTGCAAGGTTTTATTATTCTTATTTTTAAATAACAAACAAAATAGCAAAACATTTCTTTCTTCATCATAAAGAACTGACTTTGATCCCCAGCACAGTCATTGAGTGGAAAATTGAACTACACTATAATTGCTTTCCCTGTGACCGATAAAGTGGTGTAACAAATTTTGTGTTTGAATGATAAAATCAGCAATTGGCCCCCAGCAATTCCTTCGACCATTCCTCCAAGGACACCAGCGTCCCATCAGGCTCCAGGGCTAGAGCAAAGGCTGAAGAACTGTAAACCTACTCCAAGTTGTTGTTGTTGGAGATTTGCTTTCTCTGATGCTGCTTTTTCTTTTCTTTTTTCTTTTTTTTTTTTAATAGAATGCTATGTGAAATGCTTTTATGTATTTATTTGCTTGATTTTAAAATGACTGGGCTAAGTACCTCTAGATCACCTGAAAAAATATATAAATAAAATCAAAGAATCAGATAGAAGCTTATTGTAGCTATATAAACTAAAACTATCCCAAATAAAATACATTTTACTCCAGAGTGAAATCTGGTTAGAGGGAGAAAATTGCTTTCCTCATAAGCACAGATAAGTCCCAGAGCTTGTAGATGCAGAAAACACATAAGAAAAATTTCCTCCCAAGGAAGGGAGGAGGGTTATATTTTAAGGTCATTTTGATGAGGTTTTAAGGTAAGAAGTAAATCTTTATCTCTTAACCACTGAAGCTGCAATTAAAGGAGTTAGGAACAAGTGGAAAATTTAGATGCAAAGAAACATTTATATTTAACTATATTTATTTGTGAGTTTAATTAAAGAAAAAAAAGTGTGAACTGAGTGTTATTTTAATTTACACATTAAGCTGATTATAGACTTAGAAACCTCACATTAGTTCCCTATTTTAAAAGTTATTCCTCTTTGTTTATTTTTCTTACATGGCAAATAGGATTTTTAGTGGAAATCTCCAAAGGTGCCTTTAGCTTCTCTCCCAGAAATTCCCAGGAGCTCCACCCCTGGTGCTGCTTTACTGGGTTGTACCCAGCAACCTCTGCAGGTCTGGGTGTCCTGGAATTAATGAATTTCACTTTTTCCTGCCACAGTCACCCTAACTGACAATCACCCACCCTCTTGCAACTGTGTGAGTAGACGGGAATGAATAAATTATTTGCTTTCTCTCTCCCTCCCTGTTATTCCATGGGTTTTAAAGATATTTTTATACCTCCTGCTATTTTTATACCTTCTACTTTACCCATATCTAAGGAATGTGCCAGGCTGCTACCTCAGGTGAACTGAAGGTGTGGAGGTGAGGGCTCTGCTGGTGGAAACTGTCCCTGCTTCTTGTTTCCTTGGTGACAACAGAGATGCAATATCCCTTTCCTCATTTGCCTCAAGTTTAGGTCATACACTGGATTATTTAGCATTCCAACTGTTAAGATAAAATAATGATCAGAAAGCCACCTTGAGATTAAATATGAGATGTCTTCACTTTGAAATAAAGAAATTAATGCCAACAATTAATGCAAATTAATGCAAACAATGCACATGACTAATGCCATGTCCTGCTGTCTTTATGTCCCTTGCTGTCATTTCATTGATATGGTTTACAACATGGCATACAGATAGTGTTAATGGTATAACTGGTGGTAGGCAGGAGAGTAGATGGCAGTAGGAGAAACATGGGAATGAGCAATCAGGTTCAGGATCTGGATTAATGTGAATAGGAAAAAAAAAGGCACAAAAATTAGAATAATCTGTAACCTTAGTCAGATCATAAATATGAGCTTTGAAAGGATTAAAATTCAAATTCCAACTATATCCTATAATAGCTAATCAAATAGTTATGGACCAGAGGCATAGGGAACCAAACAGTTTGTAATTGTGCAGGTGAAATGTTTCTAGTATTGGATGATATCCTGACACAGTCTGGGACTTGTCACAGTCCAGGGACCATTCCCAATAGGTATTTTTGATGCAGCCACTCAGTTTTGGAGGTCCAGTTTAATACTGTGGACATAGACTATCCTACACCACCTGCTCAGTGTGAAAGAGACCTGGCACTGTTTAATATATTAATACAGAACTAGTTGTTACCATTTATTTATTAACCATTTATTAACACAGAAATAATTGTGGTTCCACATCATCTGCACGGGCAGAGTATAAAAGGGAGACTTCTTCCTTATCTAAAGCAAATCTGCTGGAATCTGGGAAGGTTGGCTCCTGCTCTGCTGCACTGCTTTCAGAATGTATTTGGCTGACCATCAAGACAAATTTTAAGATCTTTGGGGAAAAAACATTGTTTAAATCAGGTTAATTCACTGATCCAGAGTTAGATATCCACCCTTCCAGCAGCTGACAAGGTAAAAGGGGTGCTGATCATCAGGAAGAGGAGAGGCTGCAGTGAGTCTCCATCAATGGGATCTGGGAGTGGAAGTGTCTTTGGCTCTGGTGGGATGGGATTTGCTCCTCTGAATGGATTTGAAACCCAAAATTATGTGGGATCAGCCCAGCTGGGTATCCATGTGGGGAAGCAAAGCTCGTGGAGAACCACCTCCCACGTGAAAGGCTCTTGTGTGAACTTTGGAAATCTGCAGTTAAATGGAATATCACAGGCTGGTCTAAGAAGGCTCCTGCTGCTGCTTTGTGAGGTAGGACAGAGAGTCCATCTTTAAGGGTGACAGTGACATTTGTCCACTGTCTTTTGGGCAAGGTGGGTGCAATCTGTGGCAGCCACTTCCATGGCCTGATTCAATTCCTGGCTGCTTTGGGCAGTCCTGACTTGAACTATTGCAAGCACAATTAGATGGAATCAGAAAACACTGCAGGTGTTAACTTTGCAGAGCAGGCTTGTACAAAAAACACATTGGAGGATTTTATGTATTGATTAAGCGGAGTAATATTAATATATCCTTTGCCTCCAGTCAGTTTCCCTCTCTTCAGAACATCCCCAGTTGGGAACCAAGATATTTTCCTTTATTCCAGCTGAATAATAATGCCATAAACTTTGGTGTTGCTGTTTGACCTGTGCCTCTTCTTCCTCCCATATTTTATTTTATACTATTATTTTGTTTTATCTAGCTCTCAAGAGATAACGATTTCACTGGATTCTTTCCATCCTCCCTCTCACGTGTCCTCCCATCCCACCACTGATGCAGCCACTGATGGTAGGCGGCTCTGTCTCCCTTGACCTCGTCAACATCAGAAAGCATTTTCAGATCTCAGTCATCTCTGACAGCCTTTGAGCAGAGAAATGAGACAGCCTCCCTGACACAAAGGCTTCTGGCCTGGGGTAAAAAAACTCCTTTTGAAACAACAACAACAACAAAAATTTCCCTCCGAACTCTCCACACACCACACAGCTTTTCATTCATCTTGCTCTGCAGCCCCTCTACACCACATTAGTTTTCAGGGCTTACAGATTTTCTGCTTATTGCTGGCCAACCACCACACCTAAGGTACTTTGCTGTTCTGTTCTGCAGTTTTGCAGGAAAGAAAGGCGCCAGTTTTTACAGAGAACAATTGCAATGCCTGGCTCTGTGCTGGTGACTGGCCCTGGGCTTGGTTTCAAAGGTTGCTCCTGCACACAGAGACTGATATAGCATGGGAGGTTTTCTGGAGTAGAACATGCAGATTTCTTTTAGATGGAGGAAATGAGGAACTGGAAGGGTTGTGAACTGGTCAAGTCTCCTCTTTCCAGCCTATTTCTGTTTTGTGAGATCATGCAGAGTACAAGCCTCTTGTAAACATATTAACTCTCCAGCACGTTAGGACAACACCTACAGTTCAAGTTAATGTCTTACTTTCCCACTTTCCACTCACTCTAATGGAAAGCTGCTTGCCTGGATGCAAAATTCATCACTTAGCATTCCAAAATATACCCAAATGAATTTCATTGTTATTGATGCCTGGCTTCACAGAGATGGAAATCATGGGCACACCAACAGGGAGGGGAAGGCAAGTGAATGTATTAAGTCCCTCAATGCTGGCTGATATGGGACTGCTCTATTGTTGATTCCCACAGCCCCCAGTCTCCTGCAATAATGTGGAAGTATTGTTCCATGCTTTTTATCAAAACAGACGTTTGCTGGGGTTTTGCATCTTGCCACGCTGAAGAGACAGATGTTTCTGCTAGTAATGTGAAAGAATTTCCTTGTATTCTTCTCAACAGTGCTCCATGAAGATTTGTGCTGCTTCTCAGCCCTTCTGCTGAGCTGCCTCCGCTCACAAATACACCCTGGCTTTGCATTTGAGGAGTACAGGCAGTCATCAGCTCCCCAAAGCAGCCCAAATATTTCACAGGAAAAGGGCAGCCCCTTGATGTTCCTTCTGCTGCACCAATTGTTTATGACAAGAGCACCGAGGGGAAATACCGCAATCCTGATTCCTCATGTTCTCGTCGTGTTGGGCTCAGATCTGTTCTAATAAGTCCAACAGCAGCATTTGACTCCAATTTTAATCCAGTCAGACTGGTGGGGAGCAAACCCAGGGGCTGGAGCAGGGGGAGAGCACCTCTGGTGTGGTGAGGCACGGGGCAGAGCTGAGCTGCAGCTTGAGGGGTGCAAGGGCTGGCTCCAATCCCCAGCTGTGACTTGTGATTTCCTTCTCCTCAAGTGCTGCAGGCCTATCAAATTTGGGTGAATAGGTACGGATAAATGCCCAGAAAGACTCACCCTCCTCAAGAATGTGCACATCTTTAGGGGAAAAGAAGGAATCCTTGCTGAGGGAAGTCCTAGTCAAAATGAACTTGGAAATTCCTGCCACACATGGGACCAGACTTCCCTTGCCAATGTTTCTGCTTTTCACCATGGAATAATAAATAATAATTATTACAAAGTCCCCCCCAGTATTTTATTTTTTTTCCTCCTTCTCACTCCTCCCATTTATCATAAAGAAAGATTATCCATATTCATGGATCTTGTGTTGTTAATGGCAAGTTTGGATTTTGATTCATAAAGCTGGATCAACCTTTATTTCTGGCACTGTTGTCCTGGAACATTAAGTAACAAGATTTCTAGATAAGTACTTGTAAAATAGAAATAAAATAAATAAACACTAGTTCAGCTGCTATAGCACAATTTTCACATTTTTAAAACTTTATCTGATAAAAAAATGAAAACTCAGTTTAATGGTAAAGACTAGGAGACTTTTTGTTGTCTAAAGTAGAAAAAAATAATAAAAAAGAGGAGGAAGAAAAAAAAAATCTGAAAGTTTGAAAGGGACATTTTTTTGTTACACCGGGCTTTTGTTAGTCAGCAAAGGTATGTTTTTTATCTGAAATGTGATTTATTTTACCAACCAATACCTCAAGAAAAATACAAGATCTTCTAACAATTCCAAAGATTTAGTTCTAGAAGAAACCCTTGGGCATATAAACTCATCTTTACATTTTCATTGACAACTTTCTTCTTCTGTCTGGGTTTCTGATAGCAAAGAAAATTCCAGTGGCCAAACAACCAGAAATTGCTTGTCAGGTATTTACAACTTCACATTTTCATCATTCCTTGATGAGAAGATTGTTTTCTTACTTATTTTTCAGTTTTTCTCCTTTCACTACTTAAAAGAAAGTCAGTGAGTGCTTAAAGTAAAATTTCACCAGGTATTCAATGTTTTTATTTCCATTTTCCAAGGATCATTATTTCAGACAAGAACTTCTATATTTTGGTGTAGCTCCAAAGAAGAATGGTAGACACAGCGGATATTCAACTTGAATAAATGAAAATCTTCATTGAACTAAGCCTAATTATAATCTTAGTGAGTGTAATAAAATGGCGTCCAATCTGGAATTCTTACAGTCCTAACACCATCTGAATAATGATTAAATAAATAAATAAATAAATTGTAGGTCTCTGATACCATGTTCCATTCTTGGAAATGTTCAAGGCCATATCGGATGGGGTTTGAAGCAACCTGGTTCTCTGAAAGGTGCCCATGGCAGGGGGTTGGAATGGGATGACCTTTAAGACCCTTTCCCACTCCATGATGTTATGGTTGCCTATGAAAAAACAGCCTTGTGATAGGTGAATCAAATATTTTTGATTGAAGATGTCTAAGGAAGGATTTCCTCCCTCTCCCCACAATCCTCTTGCTTAGGTGGTTCTCAATCAACTGATGCAGTTATTGTTATTTTGGGCTGCATTAGTAGCTGCTGTTGTTATTTAGAGAGTTAACTCCCTCCCTCAGCAGGAGTCACCTATATGCAAGGTTATCTACCTAAGCCACAGATGACAGCAAACAGCATTAAGCTAGAGCCGATTTCCTCTTTCCTTCATGTTTCTACTTACTGAAGAATTTTTACTCTGGGGGAAAAGAAAAAAGGCAAACACACGGTCCTCTTCTAACAGTCCAGGCAAAGAAGCCAATGCAGAACAGCAACTAGGGGATGATTTATTGATCAAACTTCATTCTCTGAGCAGTATTTAGCATCCGTGCACTAATAAAAAGAAACAGACAGCTCTGCTGGCTCCTCGAATCCTGGCGCTCGCTGTTAATTCCTCTGAATACATTACCTGAATCAAACACATAGGGCTGCTCTTGGCTTTGTCCCATTTTGAGCCCCAAGGTATGATTTCCATGGGCCAGCACTGAAAAATACCTAAATATTTCTCCCTGCTGCCATCTCTCCAGCCACTCCCAGCAGCTGAATCACAGTGTCTTGACTGTATTAGGCTCCAGGGGGTAAGCTTGTTTAGTAATAGCCCTGACCTTTTCCTAGTGTTGTCATTCCAAATGACATTTATGGCATAAACAAGCAGTGACACAAAACTGACAGACCAAGTTGCCATCTGAGAGAAGAATCAGAAAACAGAAAGAGAAAGCCTTGAAAAATTGCTACGTAAATTAAAACCAAAACAAAATCTCCCTTCAGCTTCTAAACATTCCTCCTTTAAGTTGAAAAAATTGGTTTACTGTTTGATAAAGCTTTTACATCCCTTATTATCCACAAACTGAGATTATTTTGATTCTGAAATTAGGCTTTAATAACTCTGTCTGTTGGAAGGAATTTTTCATGATTAATGTTAATATCATGTAAAAAAAAATAAAATTGGCCCACAAACATGAATGGAAAGTTAATCCTGCACATTTTATCAGTCTATGAGGGCCTCATTGATGCTTATCTGTCTCTGGTTTGTAAAAAGAGACAAGTCAATGTATGGCCTGAGTCATCCCATCTTTGCATGAGACTTATCTCATTGGGATGCTTCATCTCTAAATCAACTATGCAAGAAGTTAAGATGACTAGTTCAGATAAAGTATCTGAATTGTAGGTATTCAAAGTTAGAAGAGATTAATCCTATCCCGTATCACCATTCTGACTGCACTCACAACTTGCAAAGGATCATAAGATTATTTATTAAATAATGGTCATGATTCTTAAGAGCCTCTGTTAACATTTCATTTGGGGGTTGGCTTGGGGTGATGGTGTAATAGAGTTTAGGGATTAGCTCTGGATCCAGGCAAGCAGAAATTCCATGAATTGTTTCTCTAGAACTCCCTTTCCCAAAGAGAATGTCTGTCAGAAATTAGTGCTAATGACACCACCTTCTGTTGCAGGACTCTTTGGAGCTCATTCAGAGAAAACACAACCTTTTCCAGGAACGCTGAAATATGACAATGTTGATACCCCTACAAAATGAGAGGGGTGAGAATCCTTGTCTGCTGGGTCCCATTGTTCTGCTCAGATGACAGTGCTTAATGTCTGTCAGCACTGAGCTCAGCCGGGTGAGTGGGTGGGAGTGAGGGTGGCAAAGACCTGAGGCTTCTGGATAAACTATTTATAAATAGTTTATAAATGTTTATCTATTTATAAATATTTATAAATAGATAAACAGTGCAAAACAAGCTCAGTGTGCACTACACCAGGTGGGTCTGCCAAAGACTGTGCCCTTGGATTTATCTTCCTGATCATAAAGGAAACTGCTTCCTGAACGTGTGTCCCATGACCAGCCCTCCTCATGCTCGGTGTCCCTCTGGGTTGGTGGCAAGGCAATTTTCCATGTTTGCAGGAATGCCATCCATGTCCATCCACATCTTATCACAAGCCTTCCCACTCATTCCTCCAAGCAGCCTCTTCTTTGCAAAGGAATGCTGGCTTTCCTTCCCAAACATGAGGTGCCTCCTGAAGAACCACACTCATTTGTCTCCTTATCCATGTGATATTGATAGTCCATTATTTAAAAATACTGAACCTAATTGAAGGATTTTTTTTTTCCCCGTGGTGGAATAAGGGATGAAGTAATAAGTCATTAATTGAAAACCACCAGAGGGACAGCAAAACAAATACCATCTGCCTTGGAGGGCAATATCATTAAGCTCTGGGCACTATGCTGCAGACTCCAGAGCTATTTTTACCCTTGGGCCATAGTTATTCCTAATGATGGATGAGATCAGTCAACAGGCCAGGATACATCCTAAGCTTTCAGAGCCAACTTCAGTTAGAAGCAACACATGCTTCTGAGAGGACAAAATTGCTGCAGGTCTCTGATACAGACATATTTATCCATAAATATCCATATGTATATATAAAAACACACATCTATGTGTGTGCGTTTGCATGTTACACATATAATTGCAGAGAATTCTGTTATCACAGTTCCAAGTACAATTTAAGAACTTCAAAAAGCTTTGCTCTTGTTTGTAGACTGCATTTACTTTACTTTTCTCTGGTGCAGCACAACTTTTTATCTGAGGGAAGGTTTCACTCTGTCAGTTTTAGATTCTTGTGTATGGGGATGTGTGAGTAACCACACAAACACCCACACATGCAAATGTAAACTGAATCTGTGA